>NW_025745758.1:243466-373466 GCF_021184085.1 Oncorhynchus gorbuscha | reverse complement strand
TCTCTCTCTGTCCCTCTCTCTCTCTCTCTCTCTCTCTCTCTCTCTCTCTCTCTCTCTCTCTGTCTCTCTCTCTCTCTGTCCCTCTCTCTCTCTGTCTCTCTCTCTCTCTGTCCTTCTCTCTCTCTCTGTCCCCCTCTCTCTTTCTCTGTCCGTCTCTCTCTCTCTCTCTCTCTCTCTTTCTCTCTGTCTCTCTCTCTCTGTCCGTCTCTCTCTCTCTCTCTGTCTGTCCTCTCTCTCTCTCTGTCTCTCTGTCCCCTCTTCTCTGTCTCTCTCTCTCTCTGTCCGTCTCTCTCTCTCTGTCCCCCTCTCTCTCTCTCTCTGTCCGTCTCTCTCTCTCTCTCTCTGTCCCCCTCTCTCTTTCTCTCTGTCTCTCTCACTCGTCTGTCTATGAGGGTATCCGTCAGTCAACAGCCCTCTACGATGTCTGAGCCTTTTTAAAAGGATGATTACATGGACTGGGGAAGCACATTATTATGTTTGCTGGACCCATCAATTAGTATTGCCCTCCTCTCTCTCTATATCCCCCCTGCCTCTGTCTGGAATCCAGCTCAATTTCCCCCTGTATATTTGATCTATGTGATTGCTCTCCATTCAGTGTTTGCCAGGGTATCCAGCTGACCCATTATATCCCATTAAGACTCTCTTTAGACAGACTGGAGAGATTGGAGATCGGCCTGGTCCAAAAGCGGTCTGAGGGGGGGGGGTTGCAGAGGAGGACAATTGAATTTTAAATGGCTAAATTATGTTTTGGGTTGGACTAATGTTGTCTGTCTGTCAGTCGGTTAGTTGTGGGAGAGAAAAGGGGGCCGTATACATTATTCAGTGGTAACCATGGTGAGGATGGCCATATAGGATCATTACTCTGTCTTTACAACATAACCATACCTGGTCTACTGTCCCAGTATCATAACCATACCTGGTCTACTGTCCCAGTATCATAACCATACCTGGTCTACTGTCTCAGTATCATAACCATACCTGGTCTACTAGTATCATAACCATACCTGGTCTACTGTCTCAGTATCATAACCATACCTGGTCTACTGTCCCAGTATCATAACCATACCTGGTCTACTGTCCCAGTATCATAACCATACCTGGTCTACTGTCTCAGTATCATAACCATACCTGGTCTACTGTCCCAGTATCATAACCATACCTGGTCTACTGTCCCAGTATCATAACCATACCTGGTCTACTGTCCCAGTATCATAACCATACCTGGTCTACTGTCCCAGTATCATAACCATACCTGGTCTACTGTCCCAGTATCATAACCATACCTGGTCTACTAGTATCATAACCATACCTGGTCTACTGTCCCAGTATCATAACCATACCTGGTCTACTGTCCCAGTATCATAACCATACCTGGTCTACTGTCTCAGTATCATAACCATACCTGGTCTACTAGTATCATAACCATACCTGGTCTACTGTCCCAGTATCATAACCATACCTGGTCTACTGTCTCAGTATCATAACCATACCTGGTCTACTGTCCCAGTATCATAACCATACCTGGTCTACTGTCCCAGTATCATAACCATACCTGGTCTACTGTCCCAGTATCATAACCATACCTGGTCTACTGTCCCAGTATCATAACCATACCTGGTCTACTGTCCCAGTATCATAACCATACCTGGTCTACTGTCCCAGTATCATAACCATACCTGGTCTACTGTCCCAGTATCATAACCATACCTGGTCTACTGTCCCAGTATCATAACCATACCTGGTCTACTGTCCCAGTATCATAACCATACCTGGTCTACTGTCCCAGTATCATAACCATACCTGGTCTACTGTCCCAGTATCATAACCTGGTCTACTGGTCATACCATACCTGGTCTACTAGTATCATAACCATACCTGGTCTACTGTCCCAGTATCATAACCATACCTGGTCTACTGTCCCAGTATCATAACCATACCTGGTCTACTAGTATCATAACCATACCTGGTCTACTAGTATCATAACCATACCTGGTCTACTAGTATCATAACCATACCTGGTCTACTAGTATCATAACCATACCTGGTCTACTGTCTCAGTATCATAACCATACCTGGTCTACTGTCCCAGTATCATAACCATACCTGGTCTACTGTCCCAGTATCATAACCATACCTGGTCTACTGTCTCAGTATCATAACCATACCTGGTCTACTGTCCCAGTATCATAACCATACCTGGTCTACTGTCCCAGTATCATAACCATACCTGGTCTACTGTCCCAGTATCATAACCATACCTGGTCTACTGTCTCAGTATCATAACCATACCTGGTCTACTGTCTCAGTATCATAACCATACCTGGTCTACTGTCTCAGTATCATAACCATACCTGGTCTACTAGTATCATAACCATACCTGGTCTATCATAACCATACCTGGTCTACTGTCTCAGTATCATAACCATACCTGGTCTACTGTCTCAGTATCATAACCATACCTGGTCTACTGTCCCAGTATCATAACCATACCTGGTCTACTGTCTCAGTATCATAACCATACCTGGTCTACTAGTATCATAACCATACCTGGTCTACTGTCCCAGTATCATAACCATACCTGGTCTACTAGTATCATAACCATACCTGGTCTACTGTCTCAGTATCATAACCATACCTGGTCTACTGTCTCAGTATCATAACCATACCTGGTCTACTGTCCCAGTATCATAACCATACCTGGTCTACTAGTCTACTGGTCTACTAGTATCATAACCATACCTGGTCTACTGTCTCAGTATCATAACCATACCTGGTCTACTGTCCCAGTATCATAACCATACCTGGTCTACTGTCCCAGTATCATAACCATACCTGGTCTACTAGTATCATAACCATACCTGGTCTACTAGTATCATAACCATACCTGGTCTACTGTCCCAGTATCATAACCATACCTGGTCTACTGTCCCAGTATCATAACCATCATAACCATACCTGGTCTACTGTCATAACAGGTATCATAACCATACCTGGTCTACTGTCTCAGTATCATAACCATACCTGGTCTACTGTCCCAGTATCATAACCATACCTGGTCTACTGTCTCAGTATCATAACCATACCTGGTCTACTGTCTCAGTATCATAACCATACCTGGTCTACTGTCATAACATACCTGGTCTACTAGTATCATAACCATACCTGGTCTACTGTCTCAGTATCATAACCATACCTGGTCTACTGTCCCAGTATCATAACCATACCTGGTCTACTAGTATCATAACCATACCTGGTCTACTGTCCCAGTATCATAACCATACCTGGTCTACTGTCCCAGTATCATAACCATACCTGGTCTACTAGTATCATAACCATACCTGGTCTACTAGTATCATAACCATACCTGGTCTACTGTCTCAGTATCATAACCATACCTGGTCTACTGTCTCAGTATCATAACCATACCTGGTCTACTGTCATAACAGTATCATAACCATACCTGGTCTACTGTCTCAGTATCATAACCATACCTGGTCTACTGTCTCAGTATCATAACCATACCTGGTCTACTGTCTCAGTATCATAACCATACCTGGTCTACTAGTATCATAACCATACCTGGTCTACTAGTATCATAACCATACCTGGTCTACTGTCCCAGTATCATAACCATACCTGGTCTACTGTCATAACCATACCTGGTCTACTGTCTCAGTATCATAACCATACCTGGTCTACTGTCCCAGTATCATAACCATACCTGGTCTACTGTCCCAGTATCATAACCATACCTGGTCTACTGTCTCAGTATCATAACCATACCTGGTCTACTGTCCCAGTATCATAACCATACCTGGTCTACTGTCCCAGTATCATAACCATACCTGGTCTACTGTCCTGGTCTACTGTCTCAGTATCATAACCATCCTGTCTACTGTCTATCCATAACCATACCTGGTCTACTGTCCCAGTATCATAACCATACCTGGTCTACTGTCCCAGTATCATCCATCTAGACATAAGTACCTGGTCCTGTATCATAACCAGTCAGTCTAACCATCCTGTCCCAGTATCATAACCATACCTGGTCCTGGCTACTAGTCCAGTCAGTATCATAACCATCCTGGTCTACTGTCTATCCATAACAGTACCTGAGTCTACTGTATCATAACCATACCTGGTCTACTGTCTAGTATCATAACTGATACCTGGTCTACTGTCCCATATCATAACCATACCTGGTCTACTGTCCCAGTATCATCCATACCTGGTCTAGTATCATAACCATACCTGGTCTACTGTCCCAGTATCATCCATACCTGGTCTACATAACCATACCTGGTCTAGTATCATAACCATACCTGGTCTACTGTCATAACCAGTATCATAACCAGTCTGTCCCAGTATCAGTCTGGTCTACTGGCCCTGTATCATAACCATACCTGGTCTAGTCTGAGTATCATGGTCCTGTCCTACTAGTATCATAACCATACCTGGTCTACTGTCTGAGTATCATAACCATACCTGGTCTACTGTCCAGTCATAACCATACCTGGTCTACTGTCTCAGTATCATAACCATACCTGGTCTACTGTCCCAGTCCATAACCATACCTGGTCTACTCCAGTATCAGACCTACCTGGTCTACTGTCTCAGTATCATAACCATACCTGGTCTACTAGTATCATAACCATACCTGGTCTCTATCATAACCATCCTGGTCTACTGTCCCAGTATCATCCATACCTGTCAGTCTGAGTATCATAACCTGGTCTATACTGTCCATAACCATACCTGGTCTACTGTCCCATACCTGGTCTACTCCAGTATCATAACCATCCTGGTCTACCATACCTGGTCTATCCAGTATCATAACCATACCTGGTCTACTGTCCCAGTTATCCAGTCCTGGTCTACTGTCCCAGTCATAACCATACCTGGTCTACTGTCCCAGTCATAACCATACCTGGTCCTGTCCCTGGTCTATCCAGTATCATAACCATACCTGGTCTACTGTCCTGTATCCCATACCTGGTCTACTGTCCAGTATCATAACCATACCTGGTCTACTGTCCCAGTATCATAACCATACCTGGTCTACTGTCCCATTATCCAGTAACCATACCTGGTCTACTGTCCCTGTATCATAACCATACCTGGTCTAGTACATAACCATACCTGGTCCCTGTTATCCATCATACTGGTCTACTGTCCCTACTTATCAGTAACCATACCTGACTGATCCTGTCCCTGTATCATAACCATACCTGGTCTACTGTCTCAGTATCATAACCATACCTGGTCTACTGTCCAGTCATAACCATACTGGTACCTGGTCTACTAGTATCATAACCATACCTGGTCTACTGTCTCATCATAACCATACCTGGTCTGAGTCTGTCCCCTGTCTACTATCCAGTCAGACTCTACTGTCTCAGATCCTGGTCTACTGTCTCAGTATCCAGTATCATAACCATACCTGGTCTACTGTATCCCATACCTGGTCTATCCAGTATCATAACCATACCTGGTCTACTGTCCCAGTCATACCTGGTCTACTGTCCCTTTATCCAGTCATACCTGGTCTACTGTCCCAGTATCATAACCATACCTGGTCTACTGTCCCAGTATCATAACCATCCTGGTCTACTGTCCCAGTCCATAACCATACCTGGTCTACTCCAGTCAGAACCATACCTGGTCTACTGTCCCAGTATCATAACCAGTCAGTCTGACCATCCTGGTCTACTGTATATCCAGTCTACTGTCCCAGTCATAAGTACCTGGTCTACTGTCCCAGTATCCAGTCAGACCTGGTCTACTGTCCCAGTAACCATATCCAGTCTAGTCTGAGTCCTGGCCCCTGTTATCCATACCTGTCTACTCATAACCATACCTGGTCTACTAGTCTAGTCATAAGTACCTGGTCTACTAGTTATCCAGTATCATAACAGTCTGAGTCCTGGTCCCAGTATCATAACCATACCTGTCAGTATCATAACCATACCTGGTCTACTGTTATCCAGTCAGTCTGTCCCAGTCCTGGTCTACTGTCCCAGTATCATCCAGTCAGTACCTGGTCCTGTCCCAGTATCATAACCAGTCCTGGTCTACTGTCCCAGTCCTACCTGGTCCCTGTATCATCCACCTGTCTACTAGTATCATAACCATACCTGGTCTAGTCCTGGTATCCCATACCTGGTCTACTGTCAGTATCATAACCATACCTGGTCTACTGTCCCAGTATATAACCAGTCCTGGTCTGAGTCCATAACCATACCTGGTCTATCCAGTATCATAACCATCCTGGTCCTGTCCCTGTATCATAACCATACCTGGTCTACTGTCTCTGATCATAACCATACCTGGTCTACTGTCATATCATAGTCATACCTGAGTCCTGTCCCCTGTTATATCATAACCCTGGTCTACTGTCTGAGTATCATAACCATACCTGGTCTATCTCAGTATCATAACCATACCTGGTCTACTGTCCCAGTATATCCATACCTGTCACTGTCTCAGTATCATAACCATACCTGGTCTACTCTACTGTCCAGTATCATAACCATACCTGGTCTACTGTCCCCTGTTATCCATAACCAGTCTGAGTCTACTATAACTGGTCTACAGTATCATAACCATACCTGGTCTACTAGTATCATAACCATACCTGGTCTATCCAGTATCATAACCAGACTGTCCCAGTATCATGGTCCTGGTCCCTGTCTCAGTATCATAACCATACCTGGTCTACTGTCCCAGTATCATAACCAGTCAGTCTGAGTCCATAACCATACCTGTCTATCCAGTCATAACCATACCTGGTCCTGTCCCTGTATCATAACCAGGTCTACTGTCTCATAACCAGTCATAACCATACCTGGTCTACTGTCCCAGTATCATAACCATACCTGGTCTACTGTCCCAGTATCATAACCATACCTGGTCTACTGTCTGAGTATCATAACCATCCTGGTCTACTGTCTGTATCATCCACCTGTCTACTGTCTGAGTATCATAACCCCTGTTATCCAGTCAGTACTGGTCCTGTCCCAGTATCATAACTACCTGGTCTACTGTCCCAGTATCATAACCATACCTGGCCCTGTTATCAGTCATCTAAGTCCTGGCCTACTGTTATCTAGTCATACCTGGTCTACTGTCCCAGTTATCCATACCTGGTCTAGTCTGAGTCCTGGTCCCTGTTATCCAGTCAGTCAGTATCATGAGTCCTGGTCCTGTTATCCAGTCAGTCTGAGTCCTGTCCCTGTTATCCAGTCAGACTGAGTCCTGGCCCTGTTATCCAGTCAGTCTGAGTCCAGGCCCCGTTATCCAGTCAGACTGAGTCCTGGCCCCGTTATCCAGTCAGACTGAGTCCTGGCCCCGTTATCCAGTCAGACTGAGTCCTGGCCCTGTTATCCAGTCAGACTGAGTCCTGGCCCTGTTATCCAGTCAGACTGAGTCCTGGCCCCAGTTATCCAGTCAGTGTCTGAGTCCTGGCCCCTGTTATCCAGTCAGTCTGAGTCTACTGTCCCAGTTATCAGTCAGACTGAGTCCTGTCCCTGTTATCCAGTCAGTCTGAGTCCATAACCCCTGGTCTATCCAGTCAGACTGAGTCCTGGCCCCAGTTATCCAGTCAGTCTGAGTCCTGGCCCCGTTATCCAGTCAGACTGAGTCCTGGCCCTGTTATCCAGTCAGACCAGTCCTGGTCCTGTTATCCAGTCAGTCTGAGTCCTGGCCCCGTTATCCAGTCAGTCTGAGTCCTGGCCCCTGTTATCCAGTCAGTCTGAGTCCTGGCCCAGTATCCAGTCAGACTGAGTCCTGTCCCAGTTATCCAGTCAGACTGAGTCCTGGTCCCCTGTTATCCAGTCAGACTGAGTCCTGGCCCCGTTATCCAGTCAGTCTGAGTCCTGTCCCTGTTATCCAGTCAGACTGAGTCCTGGCCCTGTTATCCAGTCAGACTGAGTCCTGGCCCCGTTATCCAGTCAGACTGAGTCCAGGCCCTGTTATCCAGTCAGACTGAGTCCTGGCCCTGTTATCCAGTCAGACTGAGTCCTGTCCCTGTTATCCAGTCAGACTGAGTCCTGGCCCTGTTATCCAGTCAGTCTGAGTCCTGTCCCTGTTATCCAGTCAGTCTGAGTCCTGGCCCTGTTATCCAGTCAGACTGAGTCCTGGCCCTGTTATCCAGTCAGTCTGAGTCCTGGCCCTGTTATCCAGTCAGTCTGAGTCCTGGCCCCGTTATCCAGTCAGACTGAGTCCTGTCCCTGTTATCCAGTCAGTCTGAGTCCTGGCCCTGTTATCCAGTCAGTCTGAGTCCTGTCCCTGTTATCCAGTCAGACTGAGTCCTGGCCCTGTTATCCAGTCAGTCTGAGTCCTGGCCCTGTTATCCAGTCAGTCTGAGTCCTGGCCCCGTTATCCAGTCAGAGTCCTGTCCCTGTTATCCAGTCAGTCTGAGTCCTGGCCCTGTTATCCAGTCAGTCTGAGTCCTGGCCCTGTTATCCAGTCAGTCTGAGTCCTGGCCCTGTTATCCAGTCAGTCTGAGTCCTGGCCCTGTTATCCAGTCAGTCTGAGTCCTGGCCCTGTTATCCAGTCAGACTGAGTCCTGGCCCTGTTATCCAGTCAGACTGAGTCCTGGCCCTGTTATCCAGTCAGACTGAGTCCTGGCCCTGTTATCCAGTCAGACTGAGTCCTGTCCCCGTTATCCAGTCAGTCTGAGTCCTGGCCCTGTTATCCAGTCAGACTGAGTCCTGGCCCCGTTATCCAGTCAGTCTGAGTCCTGGCCCTGTTATCCAGTCAGTCTGAGTCCTGGCCCTGTTATCCAGTCAGTCTGAGTCCTGTCCCTGTTATCCAGTCAGACTGAGTCCTGGCCCTGTTATCCAGTCATGAGTCCTGGCCCTGTTATCCAGTCAGACTGAGTCCTGGCCCTCAGTTATCCAGTCAGTCTGAGTCCTGGCCCTGTTATCCAGTCAGTCTGAGTCCTGGCCCTGTTATCCAGTCAGTCTGAGTCCTGGCCCTGTTATCCAGTCAGTCTGAGTCCTGGCCCTGTTATCCAGTCAGACTGAGTCCTGGCCCTGTTATCCAGTCAGTCTGAGTCCTGGCCCTGTTATCCAGTCAGACTGAGTCCTGGCCCTGTTATCCAGTCAGTCCTGGCCCTGTTATCCAGTCAGACTGAGTCCCCCTGTTATCCAGTCAGACTGAGTCCTGGCCCTGTTATCCAGTCAGTCTGAGTCCTGGCCCTGTTATCCAGTCAGTCTGAGTCCCTGTTATCCAGTCAGACTGAGTCCTGGCCCTGTTATCCAGTCAGACTGAGTCCTGGCCCTGTTATCCAGTCAGTCTGAGTCCTGGCCCTGTTATCCAGTCAGTCTGAGTCCTGGCCCTGTTATCCAGTCAGACTGAGTCCTGGCCCCGTTATCCAGTCAGTCCTGGCCCTGTTATCCAGTCAGTCTGAGTCCTGGCCCTGTTATCCAGTCAGTCTGAGTCCAGGCCCTGTTATCCAGTCAGACTGAGTCCAGGCCCTGTTATCCAGTCAGTCTGAGTCCTGGCCCTGTTATCCAGTCAGTCTGAGTCCTGGCCCTGTTATCCAGTCAGTCTGAGTCCTGGCCCTGTTATCCAGTCAGTCTGAGTCCTGGCCCTGTTATCCAGTCAGTCTGAGTCCTGGCCCTGTTATCCAGTCAGTCTGAGTCCTGGCCCTGTTATCCAGTCAGTCTGAGTCCAGGCCCTGTTATCCAGTCAGTCTGAGTCCTGGCCCCGTTATCCAGTCAGACTGAGTCCAGGCCCCATCACAACTTTCTGGTGATTTCATCCGTTGTTGTTATACAGTTGACTGGTCTCAGTGAATCATGTTAATCTGGACATGACGCTCACTACAATATGGCCACGCTGGCAGTTTCTCTATTTTCTGCTTCTTGGCACATAAATGACATCAGTCAAGACATCTGTCTTCTACAAGGATTTTCTTTGTTTGTTACTTTGTTTGTTTGTTGTTCTGTTTTTGTTGCTGATTAGTTCTTGCTGTTTATTCACTTTGTTGATAGAAAAAAACAATATTTACTGTATGATTCAGACAAACACACAACACAAAAAATGTGTAAGAACACTTTTAATTTTTTGTGAATGTTTCACTTCAGTCGTCCAAGTATCTGATCAGTGATTTGATTCAGAGTTGCTCCTGTTCTGATCCCACAGAGCAGCAAGGAGACTTGATACAATATTTTGAACATAAATGCAACAGTTCATTGGATCAGTCTAAAACTTTGCACGTACACTGCTGCCATTTAATCGAAATTGCGCCTCACCTGGAATAATACAGTGTCCTTTCTCCTGCATTTCAAAGATGATGAAAAAATCTAAAAAATCTAAATCTCACATCTAATGTGTTATAATCTCCTACATTAATTACATATTTCTACAAACTTCAAAGTGTTTCCTTCCAAATGGTATCAAGAATATGCATATCCTTCAGTTAGATTTGGGTATGTCATTTTAGGCAACAAAATGTTTTAAAGGGGTCCGATCCTTAAGAGGTTTTAAGATCTTTCCTTTCCTTTCCAAATGTGTCTAATTGGTTTATTGATACATTTTCAAGTTCATAACCGTGCACTCTCCTCAAACAATAGCATGGTATTATTTCACTGTAATAACTACTGTAAATTGGACAGTGCAGTTCGATTAACAAGAATTTAAGCTTTTTGCCCGTATCAGATATATTTCTGTCCTAGGAAATGTTATTGTTACTTACAACCTCATGCTAATCACATTAACACACGATAGCTCAACCGGCCCGCGGGGGACACACCAATCCTGTAGGGGTTTTTAAGCTGCAGCTGGCCCAGAACAGACCGGCACATCTTGTTCTTCATTGTAATCAGAGGGCTGATATAAATATTATGCTGCCAGTCTCTCTTGGCTAAGAGTTGAGGAAAGCCGGACTGCATCACTTCTTCTTTTTATATGAAACATTAATGTGTTGAAAATCCCAAATTGTTTGCATAGTCAACTTACACACAGCTCTGACACACACACTTACCCCACCAGACATGCCACCAGGGGTCTTTTCACAGTCTCCAAATCCAGAACAAATTCAAGAAAGCGTACAGTGGAAATATAGAGCCATTATTGCATGGAACTCCGTTTCATCTCATATTGCTCAAATGAACATGTCACAATGTGCTCAACTGGCTGAAGGGAAGTCAGGTGCAGGAGAGCAGAGATGGGTGATAACAGGCTCACTTTATTCATGCCCAAGGAAAACCTCAATAACGCCCAAAGTAGACAAACGGTACAATAAACAGAACACCACGGGTCAAACACATACCGGCGCCAACCAGCCTGAAGCCAACCGCACGTATCAAACAAACAATTCCACACACAGACATGAGGGGAACAGAGGGTAATATACATTTAGTCGGATGAGGGAATGTGAACCAGGTGTGCGGAAAACCAAGACAAAACAAATGGAAAATGAAAGGTGGAGCGGCGATGGGCTAGGAGACCGGTGACATCGACCACCGAACGCCGCCCGAACAAGGAGAGGGACCGACTTCGGCGGAAGTCGATCATAGAACAGCAAACCTGTTGTTGTTTTAAACAGATAAAGCAACGCCTCACGCCTCACGCCTCACGGCACAACGCCCCACGGCACAATGCCTCACGCCCCATGGCACAACGCCTCACGCCCCACGGCACAACGCCTCACGCCTCACGCTTCACGGCACAACGCCTCACGCTTCACGGCACAACGCCTCACGCCTCACGCTTCACGGCACAACGCCTTACGCCTCACGGCACAACGCCTCACGCCTCACGGCACAACGCCTCACGACACAACGCCTCACACCTCACGGCACAACGCCTCACGGCACAATGCCTCACACCTCACGGCACAACGCCTCACGGCACAATGCCTTACGGCACAATGCCTCACGGCACAACGCCTCACGCCTCACGGCACAACGCCTCACGCCTCACGGCACAACGCCTCACAGCACAACGCCTCACGGCACTACGCCTCACGCCTCACGGCACAACGCCTCACGGCACTACGCCTCACGACGCTACGCCTCACGCCTCACGGCACAACGCCTCACAGCACAACGCCTCACGGCACTACGCCTCACGGCACAACGCCTCATGGCACAACGCCTCACGGCACAACGCCTCACGGCACAATGCCTCACGCCTCACGGCACAATGCCTCACGCCTCACGGCACTACGCCTCACGGCACAACGCCTCACGGCACAACGCCTCTCCCCTTCATGACCTAGATAGTTTGTGTGTATGTACTGTATTGGTATTGATATGTATCCTACGTGAGTCTTTTTTAACATGTAATGTTTCATTGATATAGTTCTGTCCATGAGCTGTTCTTCTCTATCAATGTCCTGTATTAATGTCCTGCTTCCTGTTTTGTGTCGAACCCAGGAAGAGTAGCTGCTGCTTTTTCAACAGCTAACGGGGATCCTAATAAAATACCAAATGTAAACGGGGAATAACCCAGAAGTTTACTGTAGGTTTTACCCCCTCAGAAAAGTCTTCCCACAAAAAAAATTGCTTAGAGATCAGATTAAATGTCGATGTCAGCAAGTTCCACCTCGACAAGACACAAAACAGCTTAAAAACCCCCATTGTAAACCAGCTAATCAGCTTACACCACTATAAAACTTAGTCTTCTACTTAGGGGTACCATAGACTGTGATCAGACCAGTAGTGGATGAGGTGGGATGAGGGAGGAGAAGAAAACAATTAGCCCAAAAGATTAAAAGAGCAGTAAAGAAGACAGAATCCTGGTGATGGGCATCTTTAGCCATATGGTGGCTGCTGCTCTCTGCTCCATACTTATCTGTAACACTGATGACCTCTGCAAGATTTACCCGGTAACTGATTAGTGTTCTGAGAGAGGCCACTGATTGGCTATTTTCTTTGATTGGTTGGGATTTATCTAATTTAAATGTCTTGTTTTTTTGTTGTTGTGAGGCACAATGAAAATAGTAAAGACTCGTTGTAAATCTCTGTCAATTGCAGTCCTTACTGTAGGTACCTCCAATGTAACACAGTTTTGTTCTAGCCCAGTACTGACACACCTAATTCAACGACTCAATTTATCAATAAGATGACACAAACCAGCAAACGGGTATCACAACAGTTTTGAAAATATGTACGTGTACTTTATGTGGTTGACTTGGGCCGTGTCATATTTGGGTGCTTGTCCGAGATGCATAGCATCATTTACATTCATAGTAAACAAGGATAAAGAAACCATATTGTCTCTTACAGATAAAAAAGAAAAGGCATCTGCCATTTTAAGATCACCACAAACGATGAGGTTAATCTCTGACCTCAAATTCCAGGGTTAACTCCGGGTTAACTCCGCGACAAACCAGACAGAAAGGTCACAGTAGGTGACGTGTCAGGATCAGGGTCGACTCCTCCTAACGTCATTTAGTGGAGAAGTGGGCGGAAGGTAGCCTACAGCGTTGGGACAGTAACCGAAAGGTTGCTGGTTCGAGGCGACTAGGTAAAATATATATCGATGTGCCCATGAGCAAGGCACTTAACCCTAATTGCTCCTGTAAGTGGCTCTGGATCAGAGTGTCTGATAAATCATTGAAATGTTAAAGCAGACTAGTGTACACTCCAGTTAACATGGTCATGTTGTTAAAGCAGACTAGTGTACACTCCAGTTAACATGGTCATGTTGTTAAAGCAGACTAGTGTACACTCCAGTTAACATGGTCATGTTGTTAAAGCAGACTAGTGTACACTCCAGTTAACATGGTCATGTTGTTAAAGCAGACTAGTGTACACTCCAGTTAACATGGTCATGTTGTTAAAGCAGACTAGTGTACACTCCAGTTAACATGGTCATGTTGTTAAAGCAGACTAGTGTAGTTAACATGGTCATGTTGTTAAAGCCAGTTAACATGGTCATGTTGTTAAAGCAGACTAGTGTACACTCCAGTTAATGTTGTTAAAGCATGGTCATTAACATGGTTGTTGTTAAAGCAGACTAGTGTACACTCCAGTTAACATGGTCATGTTGTTAAAGCAGACTAGTGTACACTCCAGTTAACATGGTCATGTTGTTAAAGCAGACTAGTGTACACTCCAGTTAACATGGTCATGTTGTTAAAGCAGACTAGTGTACACTCCAGTTAACATGGTCATGTGAGTTGGCATGGAGGATCAGGGGTGAAATATGCATATTTTAACGTCTTCTCAGAATAAGTCTTCTCATTATCTTTAGATGAAATGCTTTGGTCGATAGCACAGCTCTGCCTCGTGCCTCGTGTCCTGACTTTATTAATCTACCAGGTCGCGGTGGTGAGATAATTAGGGTGGGGTGGACACAGCTAATAGCTTTCTACAAGAAACAGATATACAGTATATACATATATAAGAAATATAACATGAAATATACACATATTCCTATTGTGTATGTTTCACAGGACATGGTATTCAGACCCGTTGACTATTGTGTATGTTAAACAGGACATGGTATTCAGACCCGTTGACTATTGTGTATGTTTTGGTACGTTACAGCCCTATTCTAAAATGGATTAAATAAATAAATAAATCCTCAGCTATCTACACACAACACCCCATAATAACAAAGTGGAAAACAGGTTTTTAGAAGTTTTTGCGACTGTATTAAAATAGAAAAACAGATATACCCCCCCACCCCTCCCGCCCCTTCCCTTCCCCTCCCCAATGCCATGTCATGTATAATCTGACCAAGTCAAACATGTGATGTGTATTCCACCCCTCCCGCCCCTTCCCCTCCCCCCCCCAATACCATGTCATGTATAATCTGACCAAGTCAAACATGTGATGTGTATTCCACCCCTCCCGCCCCTTCCCTTCCCCTCCCCTCCCCAATGCCATGTCATGTCTAGAAGTGAATGTTCAAAAATGTTTTTTTATGGTGGAAACGTTTTACGTCACACCTTCTCCACAGTCATGTGGTGCGTGCAGCTATAACTGAAATTTTAATTTTAATTTGACCTTTATTTAACTTAGCAAGTCAGTTAAGAACAAATTATTTTTTTCAATGACGGCCTAGGAACAGTGGGTTAACTGCCTGTTCAGGGGCAGAACGACAGATTTGAACCTTGTCAGCTCAGGGATTTGAACTTGCAACCTTCCAGTTACATGTCCAACACTCTAACCACTAGGCTACCCTGCCACCCCTCCACTCTAACCACTAGGCTACCCTGCCGCCCCTCCACTCTAACCACAAGGCTACCCTGCCGCCTCTACACTCTAACCACTAGGCTACCCTGCCGCCCCTCCACTCTAACCACTAGGCTACCCTGCCGCCCCTCCACTCTAACCACTAGGCTACCCTGCCGCCCCTCCACTCTAACCACTATGCTACCCTGCCGCCCCTCCACTCTAACCACTAGGCTACCCTGCCGCCCCTCCACTCTAACCACTAGGCTACCCTGCCGCCCCTCCACTCTAACCACTAGGCTACCCTGCCGCCCCTCCACTCTAACTACTAGTTGTTAAAGCAGACTAGTGTACCAGTTAACATGCTACCCTGCCGCCTCTACACTCTAACCACTAGGCTACCCTGCCGCCCCTCCACTCTAACCACTAGGCTACCCTGCCGCCTCTACACTCTAACCACTAGGCTACCCTGCCACCCCTCCACTCTAACCACTAGGCTACCCTGCCGCCTCTACACTCTAACCACTAGGCTACCCTGCCGCCTCTACACTCTAACCACTAGGCTACCCTGCCGCCCCTCCACTCTAACCACTAGGCTACCCTGCCGCCTCTACACTCTAACCACTAGGCTACCCTGCCACCTCTACACTCTAACCACTAGGCTACCCTGCCGCCTCTACACTCTAACCACTAGGCTACCCTGCCACCTCTCCACTCTAACCACTAGGCTACCCTGCCGCCCCTCCACTCTAACCACTAGGCTACCCTGCCGCCTCTACACTCTAACCACTAGGCTACCCTGCCGCCTCTACACTCTAACCACTAGGCTACCCTGCCGCCCCTCCACTCTAACCACTAGGCTCACCCTGTACTCCCCTCCACCTTGTCGCCCCTCCACTCTAACCACTAGGCTACCTGCCGCCCTCCACTCTAACCACTAGGCTACCGCCCCTCCACTGCCACTAGGCCCCTCCACCTCTACACTCTAACCACTAGGCTACCCTGCCACCTCTCCACTCTAACCACTAGGCTCTCCACCACTGCCACCTCCTCTCACTCTAACCACTAGGCTACCCTGCCACCTCTCCACTCTAACCACTAGGCTACCCTGCCACCTCTACACTCTAACCACTAGGCTACCCTGCCGCCTCTCCACTCTAACCACTAGGCTACCCTCCCTCCACTCTAACCACTAGGCTACCCTGCCGCCCCTCCACTCTAACCACTAGGCTACCCTGTACCTTGCCCCTCCACTCTAACCACTAGGCTACCCTGTCGCCCCTCCACTCTAACCACTAACCACTAGGCTACCCTGCCACCTCTACACTCTAACCACTAGGCTACCCTGCCCCTCCCTCTACACTCTAACCACTAGGCTACCTTGTCTAACCACTAGGCTACCCTGCCGCCCCTCCACTCTAACCACTAGGCTACCTTGTCGCCCCTCCACTCTAACCACTAGGCTACCCTGCCGCCCCTCCACTCTAACCACTAGGCTACCTTGTCGCCCCTCCACTCTAACCACTAGGCTACCCTGCCACCTCTCCACTCTAACCACTAGGCTACCCTGCCACCTCTACACTCTAACCACTAGGCTACCCTGCCACCTCTACACTCTAACCACTAGGCTACCCTGCCGCCTCTCCACTCTAACCACTAGGCTACCCTGCCGCCTCTACACTCTAACCACTAGTCTACCCTGCCACCTCTCCACTCTAACCACTAGGCTACCCTGCCACCTCTCCACTCTAACCACTAGGCTACCCTGCCACCTCTACACTCTAACCACTAGTCTACCCTGCTGAAAAACATAAGATATAAAAACAAATGTGTTTGATTAAAGCAGATAGAAGATCTGCTAATGATCCCTGAAAGGATTTAAGACAGTATCCTGACTTGTTCAACACGATGTTCATCACCAGACATGCTCACTGAGAATCAGCTTGTGTCTGGATCTGCAACAGTTACAACTCTTTACCTTGCATCATTTGGTAGAACAGCCAGGTGTTTGGAGTGATATACATTTTTAGGAATGTTCTGTAGGGTAGGACAGAATGGTTTTTAAACATGTTCTAATATTAATTTGAGTGTAAAATCATTAATTTCACTTAAATATCAGATTTGTTTTAAATGTTTTATTCCATTATTAAAGTTGCCAAGAATAAGAAAGTGGGGAATTGTTAAAGATCGGGTCGATAGAAAGCAAATGTGATATATCAGCGATACTTGGAAACATTTGGTTTATGTACAATTACATACAGTACATTCACATCTTCACCTACGAATGTGACCATGGGACTTACAGCCAAATCCTTGACCCAAAGACGATCTCCGGTCTCTATATAGAAAATGATCCTATCTGTCCACTGTACTTGTTGTTCACAGTATGACCACCTGCTGTTAGTTAGACAGGTAGAACAGGATCTCTTTACGTAACAACACACCTGGTTACAGCAGGACAGATGATAGTTGTGTAGACTTGCTTAGATGAGCAGGGCAGAGATTATGGCAAGACAAAGAGATTAGGAATGGGAGCGGGGAGGAGACTAATATTAGAATTCAGCGAATGATTAGAGCCGTTGGGTTGTGATGTAACGATATTAATGAATGTTTATATTTCACATACAGGACATGCCCTGAATCACACCAAGCCTGCTCTGTTACAGATCATATTGATCATATTACTCCAGTGCTAGCCTCTCTACACTGGCTTCCTGTCAAAGCAAGGGCTGATTTCAAGGTTTTACTGCTAACCTACAAAGCATTACATGGGCTTGCTCCTACCTACCTCTCTGATTTGGTCCTGCCGTACATACCTACACGTACGCTACGGTCACAAGACGCAGGCCTCCTAATTGTCCCTAGAATTTCTAAGCAAACAGCTGGAGGCAGGGCTTTCTCCTATAGAGCTCCATTTTTATGGAACGGTCTGCCTACCCATGTCAGAGACGCAAACTCGGTCTCAACCTTTAAGTCTTTACTGAAGACTCATCTCTTCAGTGGGTCATATGATTGAGTGTAGTCTGGCCCAGGAGTGGGAAGGTGAACGGAAAGGCTCTGGAGCAACGAACCGCCCTTGCTGTCTCTGCCTGGCCGGTTCCCCTCTTTCCACTGGGATTCTCTGCCTCTAACCCTGTTACGGGGGCTGAGTCACTGGCTTGCTGGGGCTCTCTCGTGCCGTCCCTGGGGGGGGTGCGTCACCTGGGTGGGTTGATTCACTGTTGTGGTCGGCCTGTCTGGGCCCCCCCCTTGGGTTGTACCGTGTCGGAGATCTTTGTGTGCTATACTCGGCCTTGTCTCAGGATGGTAAGTTGGTGGTTGAAGATTTCCCTCTAGTGGTGTGGGGGCTGTGCTTTGGCAAAGTGGGTGGGGTTATATCCTTCCTGTTTGGCCCTGTCCGGGAGTGTCCTCGGATGGGGCCACAGTGTCTCCTGACCCCTCCTGTCTCAGCCTCCAGTATTTATGCTGCAGTAGTTTATGTGTCGGGGGGCTAGGGTCAGTTTGTTTATCTGGAGTACTTCTCCTGTCCTATTCAGGTGTCCTGTGTGAATCTAAGTGTGCGTTCTCTAATTCTCTCCTTCTCTCTTTCTTTCTCTCTCTCGGAGGACCTGAGCCCTAGGACCATGCCCCAGGACTACCTGACATGATGACTCCTTGCTGTCCCCAGTCCACCTGGCCATGCTGCTGCTCCAATTTCAACTGGCCTGGGCCCTAGGACCATGTCCCAGGACTACCTGACATGAGGACTCCTTGCTGTCCCCAGTCCACCTGGCCATGCTCCTGCTCCAGTTTCAACTGACCTGAGCCCTAGGACCGTGCCCCAGGACTACCTGACATGATGGCTCCTTGCTGTCCCCAGTCCACCTGACTGTGCTGCTGCTCCAGTTTCAACTGTTCTGCCTTATTATTATTTGACCATGCTGGTCATTTATGAACATTTGAACATCTTGGTCATGTTCTGTTATAATCTCTACCCGGCACAGCCAGAAGAGGACTGGCCACCCCACATAGCCCGGTTCCTCTCTAGGTTTCTTCCTAGGTTTTGGCCTTTCTAGGGAGTTTTTCCTAGCCACCGTGCTTTTACACCTGCATTGTTTGCTGTTTGGGGTTTTAGGCTGGGTTTCTGTACAGCACTTTGAGATATCAGCTGATGTACGAAGGGCTATATAAATAAATTTGATTGGATTTGATTTGATTTGATTTGATTTACAATCACATACAGGACATGCCCTGAATCACACCAAGCCTGCTCTGTTACAGTACAATCACATACAGGACATGCCCTGAATCACACCAAGCTCTGTTACAGTACAATCACATACAGGACATGCCCTGAATCACACCAAGCCTGCTCTGTTACAGTACAATCACATACAGGACATGCCCTGAATCACACCAAGCCTGCTCTGTTACAGTACAATCACATACAGGACATGCCCTGAATCACACCAAGCCTGCTCTGTTACAGTACAATCACATACAGGACATGCCCTGAATCACACCAAGCTCTGTTACAGTACAATCACATACAGGACATGCCCTGAATCACACCAAGCCTGCTCTGTTACAGTACAATCACATACAGGACATGCCCTGAATCACACCAAGCTCTGTTACAGTACAATCACATACAGGACATGCCCTGAATCACACCAAGCTCTGTTACAGTACAATCACATACAGGACATGCCCTGAATCACACCAAGCCTGCTCTGTTACAGTACAATCACATACAGGACATGCCCTGAATCACACCAAGCTTGCTCTGTTACAGTACAATCACATACAGGACATGCCCTGAATCACACCAAGCTCTGTTACAGTACAATCACATACAGGACATGCAATCACATACAGGACATGCCCTGAATCATGCTCTGTTACAGAATCACACCAAGACTGCTCTGTTACAGTACAATCACATACAGGACATGCCCTGAATCACACCAAGCCTGCTCTGTTACAGTACAATCACATACAGGACATGCCCTGAATCACACCAAGCTCTGTTACAGTACAATCACATACAGGACATGCCCTGAATCACACCAAGCTCTGTTACAGTACAATCACATACAGGACATGCCCTGAATCACAAGCCAAGCTCTGTTACAGTACAATCACATACAGGACATGCCCTGAATCACACCAAGCTCTGTTACAGTACAATCACATACAGGACATGCCCTGAATCACACCAAGCTCTGTTACAGTACAATCACATACAGGACATGCCCTGAATCACACCAAGCTCTGTTACAGTACAATCACATACAGGACATGCCCTGAATCACACCAAGCTCTGTTACAGTACAATCACATACAGGACATGCCCTGAATCACACCAAGCTCTGTTACAGTACAATCACATACAGGACATGCCCTGAATCACACCAAGCTCTGTTACAGTACAATCACATACAGGACATGCCCTGAATCACACCAAGCTCTGTTACAGTACAATCACATACAGGACATGCCCTGAATCACACCAAGCTCTGTTACAGTACAATCACATACAGGACATGCCCTGAATCACACCAAGCCTGCTCTGTTACAGGACAAGCCTGCTCTGTTACAGTACAATCACATACAGGACATGCCCTGAATCACACCACAGTACAATCACATACAGGACATCTGTTACAGTACAATCACATACAGGACATGCCCTGAATCACACCAAGCTCTGTTACAGTACAATCACATACAGGACATGCCCTGAATCACACCAAGCCTGCTCTGTTACAGTACAATCACATACAGGACATGCCCTGAATCACACAAGCCTGCTCTGTTACAGCAATCACATACAGGACATGCTCACACCAAGCTGTTACAGTACAATCACATACAGGACATGCCCTGAATCACACCAAGCTCTGTTACAGTACAATCACATACAGGACATGCCCTGAATCACACCAAGCCTGCTCTGTTACAGTACAATCACATACAGGACATGCCCTGAATCACACCAAGCTCTGTTACAGTACAATCACATACAGGACATGCCCTGAATCACACCAAGCTCTGTTACAGTACAATCACATACAGGACATGCCCTGAATCACACCAAGCTCTCTGTTACAGTACAATCACATACAGGACATGCCCTGAATCACACCAAGCTCTGTTACAGTACAATCACATACAGGACATGCCCTGAATCACACCAAGCTCTGTTACAGTACAATCACATACAGGACATGCCCTGAATCACACCAAGCTGCTGTTACAGTACAATCACATACAGGACATGCCCTGAATCACACCAAGCTCTGTTACTACAATCACATACAGGACATTAATCAGCTCTGTTACAGTACAATCACATACAGGACATGCCCTGAATCACACCAAGCTCTGTTACAGTACAATCACATACAGGACATGCCCTGAATCACACCAAGCTCTGTTACAGTACAATCACATACAGGACATGCCCTGAATCACACCAAGCTCTGTTACAGTACAATCACATACAGGACATGCCCTGAATCACACCAAGCTCTGTTACAGTACAATCACATACAGGACATGCCCTGTTACAGTCAATCACATACAGGACATGCCCTGAATCACACCAAGCTCTGTTACAGTACAATCACATACAGGACATGCCCTGAATCACACCAAGCTCTGTTACAGTACAATCACATACAGGACATGCCCTGAATCACACCAAGCTCTGTTACAGTACAATCACATACAGGACATGCCCTGAATCACACCAAGCCTGCTCTGTTACAGTACAATCACATACAGGACATGCCCTGAATCACACCAAGCTCTGTTACAGTACAATCACATACAGGACATGCCCTGAATCACACCAAGCTGCTGTTACAGTACAATCACATACAGGACATGCCCTGAATCACACCAAGCTCTGTTACAGTACAATCACATACAGGACATGCCCTGAATCACACCAAGCTCTGTTACAGTACAATCACATACAGGACATGCCCTGAATCACACCAAGCCCTGAATCTGTTACAGTACAATCACATACAGGACATGCCCTGAATCACACCAAGCTCTGTTACTACAATCACATACAGTTACAGTACAATCACATACAGGACATGCCCTGAATCACACCAAGCTCTGTTACAGTACAATCACATACAGGACATGCCCTGAATCACACCAAGCTCTGTTACAGTACAATCACATACAGGACATGCCCTGAATCACACCAAGCTCTGTTACAGTACAATCACAGGACATGCCCTGAATCACACCAAGCTCTGTTACAGTACAGGACATGCCCTGAATCACACCAAGCTCTGTTACAGTACAATCACATACAGGACATGCCCTGAATCACACCAAGCTCTGTTACAGTACAATCACATACAGGACATGCCCTGAATCACACCAAGCTCTGTTACAGTACAATCACATACAGGACATGCCCTGAATCACACCAAGCTGCTCTGTTACAGTACAATCACATACAGGACATGCCCTGAATCACACCAAGCTCTGTTACAGTACAATCACATACAGGACATGCCCTGAATCACACCAAGCTCTGTTACAGTACAATCACATACAGGACATGCCCTGAATCACACCAAGCTCTGTTACAGTACAATCACATACAGGACATGCCCTGAATCACACCAAGCTCTGTTACTACAATCACATACAGGACATTGAATCACACCAAGCTCTGTTACAGTACAATCACATACAGGACATACAATCTGTTACAGTACAATCACATACAGGACATGCCCTGAATCACACCAAGCTCTGTTACAGTACAATCACATACAGGACATGCCCTGAATCACACCAAGCTCTGTTACAGTACAATCACATACAGGACATGCCCTGAATCACACCAAGCTCTGTTACAGTACAATCACATACAGGACATGCCCTGAATCACACCAAGCTCTGTTACAGTACAATCACATACAGGACATGCCCTGAATCACACCAAGCCTGCTGTTACAGTAATCAATCACAGTACAATCACAGGACATGCCCTGAATCACACCAAGCTCTGTTACAGTACAATCACATACAGGACATGCCCTGAATCACACCAAGCTCTGTTACAGTACAATCACATACAGGACATGCCCTGAATCACACCAAGCTCTGTTACAGTACAATCACATACAGGACATGCCCTGAATCACACCAAGCTCTGTTACAGTACAATCACATACAGGACATGCCCTGAATCACACCAAGCTCTGTTACAGTACAATCACATACAGGACATGCCCTGAATCACACCAAGCTCTGTTACAGTACAATCACATACAGGACATGCCCTGAATCACACATGCAAGCTCTGTTACAGTACAATCACATACAGGACATGCCCTGAATCACACCAAGCTCTGTTACAGTACAATCACATACAGGACATGCCCTGAATCACACCAAGCCTGCTCTGTTACAGTACAATCACAGGACATGCCCTGAATCACACCAAGCTCTGACACATACAGGACATGCCCTGAATCACACCAAGCTCTGTTAAGTCAATCACATACAGGACATGCCCTGAATCTCTGTTACAGTACAATCACATACAGGACATGCCCTGAATCACACCAAGCTCTGTTACAGTACAATCACATACAGGACATGCCCTGAATCACACCAAGCTCTGTTACAGTACAATCACATACAGGACATGCCCTGAATCACACCAAGCTCTGTTACAGTACAATCACATACAGGACATGCCCTGAATCACACCAAGCTCTGTTACAGTACAATCACATACAGGACATGCCCTGAATCACACCAAGCTCTGTTACAGTACAATCACATACAGGACATGCCCTGAATCACACCAAGCTCTGTTACAGTACAATCACATACAGGACATGCCCTGAATCACACCAAGCTCTGTTACAGTACAATCACATACAGGACATGCCCTGAATCACACCAAGCTCTGTTACAGTACAATCACATACAGGACATGCCCTGAATCACACCAAGCTCTGTTACAGTACAATCACATACAGGACATGCCCTGAATCACACCAAGCTCTGTTACAGTACAATCACATACAGGACATGCCCTGAATCACACCAAGCTCTGTTACAGTACAATCACATACAGGACATGCCCTGAATCACACCAAGCTCTGTTACAGTACAATCACATACAGGACATGCCCTGAATCACACCAAGCTCTGTTACAGTACAATCACATACAGGACATGCCCTGAATCACACCAAGCTCTGTTACAGTACAATCACATACAGGACATGCCCTGAATCACACCAAGCTCTGTTACAGTACAATCACATACAGGACATGCCCTGAATCACACCAAGCTCTGTTACAGTACAATCACATACAGGACATGCCCTGAATCACACCAAGCTCTGTTACAGTACAATCACATACAGGACATGCCCACACCAAGCTCTGTTAATCAATCACATAAGGACATGCCCTGAATCACACCAAGCTCTGTTACAGTACAATCACATACAGGACATGCCCTGAATCACACCAAGCTCTGTTACAGTACAATCACATACAGGACATGCCCTGAATCACACCAAGCTCTGTTACAGTACAATCACATACAGGACATGCCCTGAATCACACCAAGCTCTGTTACAGTACAATCACATACAGGACATGCCCTGAATCACACCAAGCTCTGTTACAGTACAATCACATACAGGACATGCCCTGAATCACACCAAGCTCTGTTACAGTACAATCACATACAGGACATGCCCTGAATCACACCAAGCTCTGTTACAGTACAATCACATACAGGACATGCCCTGAATCACACCAAGCTCTGTTACAGTACAATCACATACAGGACATGCCCTGAATCACACCAAGCTCTGTTACAGTACAATCACATACAGGACATGCCCTGAATCACACCAAGCTCTGTTACAGTACAATCACATACAGGACATGCCCTGAATCACACCAAGCTCTGTTACAGTACAATCACATACAGGACATGCCCAATGCCCCTGAATCACACCAAGCTCTGTTACAGTACCAAGCTCTGTTACAGTACAATCACATACAGGACATGCCCTGAATCACACCAAGCTCTGTTACAGTACAATCACATACAGGACATGCCCTGAATCACACCAAGCTCTGTTACAGTACAATCACATACAGGACATGCCCTGAATCACACCAAGCTCTGTTACTACAATCACATACAGGACATTGAATCAGTACAATCACATACAGGACATGCCCTGAATCACACCAAGCTCTGTTACAGTACAATCACATACAGGACATGCCCTGAATCACACCAAGCTCTGTTACAGTACAATCACATACAGGACATGCCCACACCAAGCTCTGTTAATCAATCACATACAGGACATGCCCTCTGTTACAGTACAATCACATACAGGACATGCCCTGAATCACACCAAGCTCTGTTACAGTACAATCACATACAGGACATGCCCTGAATCACACCAAGCTCTGTTACAGTACAATCACATACAGGACATGCCCTGAATCACACCAAGCTCTGTTACAGTACAATCACATACAGGACATGCCCTGAATCACACCAAGCTCTGTTACAGTACAATCACATACAGGACATGCCCTGAATCACACCAAGCTCTGTTACAGTACAATCACATACAGGACATGCCCTGAATCACACCAAGCTCTGTTACAGTACAATCACATACAGGACATGCCCTGAATCACACCAAGCTCTGTTACAGTACAATCACATACAGGACATGCCCTGAATCACACCAAGCTCTGTTACAGTACAATCACATACAGGACATGCCCTGAATCACACCAAGCTCTGTTACAGTACAATCACATACAGGACATGCCCTGAATCACACCAAGCTCTGTTACAGTACAATCACATACAGGACATGCCCTGAATCACACCAAGCTCTGTTACAGTACAATCACATACAGGACATGCCCTGAATCACACCAAGCTCTGTTACAGTACAATCACATACAGGACATGCCCTGAATCACACCAAGCTCTGTTACAGTACAATCACATACAGGACATGCCCTGAATCACACCAAGCTCTGTTACAGTACAATCACATACAGGACATGCCCTGAATCACACCAAGCTCTGTTACAGTACAATCACATACAGGACATGCCCTGAATCACACCAAGCTCTGTTACAGTACAATCACATACAGGACATGCCCTGAATCACACCAAGCTCTGTTACAGTACAATCACATACAGGACATGCCCTGAATCACACCAAGCTCTGTTACAGTACAATCACATACAGGACATGCCCTGAATCACACCAAGCTCTGTTACAGTACAATCACATACAGGACATGCCCTGAATCACACCAAGCTCTGTTACAGTACAATCACATACAGGACATGCCCTGAATCACACCAAGCTCTGTTACAGTACAATCACATACAGGACATGCCCTGAATCACACCAAGCTCTGTTACAGTACAATCACATACAGGACATGCCCTGAATCACACCAAGCTCTGTTACAGTACAATCACATACAGGACATGCCCTGAATCACACCAAGCTCTGTTACAGTACAATCACATACAGGACATGCCCTGAATCACACCAAGCTCTGTTACAGTACAATCACATACAGGACATGCCCTGAATCACACCAAGCTCTGTTACAGTACAATCACATACAGGACATGCCCTGAATCACACCAAGCTCTGTTACAGTACAATCACATACAGGACATGCCCTGAATCACACCAAGCTCTGTTACAGTACAATCACATACAGGACATGCCCTGAATCACACCAAGCTCTGTTACAGTACAATCACATACAGGACATGCCCTGAATCACACCAAGCTCTGTTACAGTACAATCACATACAGGACATGCCCTGAATCACACCAAGCTCTGTTACAGTACAATCACATACAGGACATGCCCTGAATCACACCAAGCTCTGTTACAGTACAATCACATACAGGACATGCCCTGAATCACACCAAGCTCTGTTACAGTACAATCACATACAGGACATGCCCTGAATCACACCAAGCTCTGTTACAGTACAATCACATACAGGACATGCCCTGAATCACACCAAGCCCTGAATCACACCAAGCTCTGTTACAGTACAATCACATACAGGACATGCCCTGAATCACACCAAGCTCTGTTACAGTACAATCACATACAGGACATGCCCTGAATCACACCAAGCTCTGTTACAGTACAATCACATACAGGACATGCCCTGAATCACACCAAGCTCTGTTACAGTACAATCACATACAGGACATGCCCTGAATCACACCAAGCTCTGTTACAGTACAATCACATACAGGACATGCCCTGAATCACACCAAGCTCTGTTACAGTACAATCACATACAGGACATGCCCTGAATCACACCAAGCTCTGTTACAGTACAATCACATACAGGACATGCCCTGAATCACACCAAGCTCTGTTACAGTACAATCACATACAGGACATGCCCTGAATCACACCAAGCTCTGTTACAGTACAATCACATACAGGACATGCCCTGAATCACACCAAGCTCTGTTACAGTACAATCACATACAGGACATGCCCTGACATGCCCTGAATCACACCAAGCACACCAAGCTCTGTTACAGTACAATCACATACAGGACATGCCCTGAATCACACCAAGCTCTGTTACAGTACAATCACATACAGGACATGCCCTGAATCACACTCTGTTAAGCTCTGTTACAGTACAATCACATACAGGACATGCCCTGAATCACATACAGGACATGCCCTGAATCACAAGCTCTGTTACAGTACAATCACATACAGGACATGCCCTGAATCACACCAAGCTCTGTTACAGTACAATCACATACAGGACATGCCCTGAATCACACCAAGCTCTGTTACAGTACAATCACATACAGGACATGCCCTGAATCACACCAAGCTCTGTTACAGTACAATCACATACAGGACATGCCCTGAATCACACCAAGCTCTGTTACAGTACAATCACATACAGGACATGCCCTGAATCACACCAAGCTCTGTTACAGTACAATCACATACAGGACATGCCCTGAATCACACCAAGCTCTGTTACAGTACAATCACATACAGGACATGCCCTGAATCACACCAACCAGCTCTGTTACAGTACAATCACATACAGGACATGCCCTGAATCACACCAAGCTCTGTTACAGTACAATCACATACAGGACATGCCCTGAATCACACCAAGCTGTTACTGTTACAGTACAATCACATACAGGACATGCCCTGAATCACACCAAGCTCTGTTACAGTACAATCACATACAGGACATGCCCTGAATCACACCAAGCTCTGTTACAGTACAATCACATACAGGACATGCCCTGAATCACACAGGACATGCCCTGAATCACACCAAGCTCTGTTACAGTACAATCACATACAGGACATGCCCTGAATCACACCAAGCTCTGTTACAGTACAATCACATACAGGACATGCCCTGAATCACACCAAGCTCTGTTACAGTACAATCACATACAGGACATGCCCTGAATCACACCAAGCTCTGTTACAGTACAATCACATACAGGACATGCCCTGAATCACACCAAGCTCTGTTACAGTACAATCACATACAGGACATGCCCTGAATCACACCAAGCTCTGTTACAGTACAATCACATACAGGACATGCCCTGAATCACACCAAGCTCTGTTACAGTACAATCACATACAGGACATGCCCTGAATCACACCAAGCTCTGTTACAGTACAATCACATACAGGACATGCCCTGAATCACACCAAGCTCTGTTACAGTACAATCACATACAGGACATGCCCTGAATCACACCAAGCTCTGTTACAGTACAATCACATACAGGACATGCCCTGAATCACACCAAGCTCTGTTACAGTACAATCACATACAGGACATGCCCTGAATCACACCAAGCTCTGTTACAGTACAATCACATACAGGACATGCCCTGAATCACACCAAGCTCTGTTACAGTACAATCACATACAGGACATGCCCTGAATCACACCAAGCTCTGTTACAGTACAATCACATACAGGACATGCCCTGAATCACACCAAGCTCTGTTACAGTACAATCACATACAGGACATGCCCTGAATCACACCAAGCTCTGTTACAGGACACAATCACACCAAGCTCTGTTACAGTACAATCACATACAGGACATGCCCTGAATCACACCAAGCTCTGTTACAGTACAATCACATACAGGACATGCCCTGAATCACACCAAGCTCTGTTACAGTACAATCACATACAGGACATGCCCTGAATCACACCAAGCTCTGTTACAGTACAATCACATACAGGACATGCCCTGAATCACACCAAGCTCTGTTACAGTACAATCACATACAGGACATGCCCTGAATCACACCAAGCTCTGTTACAGTACAATCACATACAGGACATGCCCTGAATCACACCAAGCTCTGTTACAGTACAATCACATACAGGACATGCCCTGAATCACACCAAGCTCTGTTACAGTACAATCACATACAGGACATGCCCTGAATCACACCAAGCTCTGTTACAGTACAATCACATACAGGACATGCCCTGAATCACACCAAGCTCTGTTACAGTACAATCACATACAGGACATGCCCTGAATCACACCAAGCTGTTGTTACAGTACAATCACATACAGGACATGCCCTGAATCACACCAAGCTCTGTTACAGTACAATCACATACAGGACATGCCCTGAATCACACCAAGCTCTGTTACAGTACAATCACATACAGGACATGCCCTGAATCACACCAAGCTCTGTTACAGTACAATCACATACAGGACATGCCCTGAATCACACCAAGCTCTGTTACAGTACAATCACATACAGGACATGCCCTGAATCACACCAAGCTCTGTTACAGTACAATCACATACAGGACATGCCCTGAATCACACCAAGCTCTGTTACAGTACAATCACATACAGGACATGCCCTGAATCACACCAAGCTCTGTTACAGTACAATCACATACAGGACATGCCCTGAATCACACCAAGCTCTGTTACAGTACAATCACATACAGGACATGCCCTGAATCACACCAAGCTCTGTTACAGTACAATCACATACAGGACATGCCCTGAATCACACCAAGCTCTGTTACAGTACAATCACATACAGGACATGCCCTGAATCACACCAAGCTCTGTTACAGTACAATCACATACAGGACATGCCTGAATCACACCAAGCTCTGTTACAGTACAATCACATACAGGACATGCCCTGAATCACACCAAGCTCTGTTACAGTACAATCACATACAGGACATGCCCTGAATCACACTCTGTTAAGCTCTGTTACAGTACAATCACATACAGGACATGCCCTGAATCACACCAAGCTCTGTTACAGTACAATCACATACAGGACATGCCCTGAATCACACCAAGCTCTGTTACAGTACAATCACATACAGGACATGCCCTGAATCACACCAAGCTCTGTTACAGTACAATCACATACAGGACATGCCCTGAATCACACCAAGCTCTGTTACAGTACAATCACATACAGGACATGCCCTGAATCACACCAAGCTCTGTTACAGTACAATCACATACAGGACATGCCCTGAATCACACCAAGCTCTGTTACAGTACAATCACATACAGGACATGCCCTGAATCACACCAAGCTCTGTTACAGTACAATCACATACAGGACATGCCCTGAATCACACCAAGCTCTGTTACAGTACAATCACATACAGGACATGCCCTGAATCACACCAAGCTGTTACTGTTACAGTACAATCACATACAGGACATGCCCTGAATCACACCAAGCTCTGTTACAGTACAATCACATACAGGACATGCCCTGAATCACACCAAGCTCTGTTACAGTACAATCACATACAGGACATGCCCTGAATCACACCAAGCTCTGTTACAGTACAATCACATACAGGACATGCCCTGAATCACACCAAGCTCTGTTACAGTACAATCACATACAGGACATGCCCTGAATCACACCAAGCTCTGTTACAGTACAATCACATACAGGACATGCCCTGAATCACACCAAGCTCTGTTACAGTACAATCACATACAGGACATGCCCTGAATCACACCAAGCTCTGTTACAGTACAATCACATACAGGACATGCCCTGAATCACACCAAGCTCTGTTACAGTACAATCACATACAGGACATGCCCTGAATCACACCAAGCTCTGTTACAGTACAATCACATACAGGACATGCCCTGAATCACACCAAGCTCTGTTACAGTACAATCACATACAGGACATGCCCTGAATCACACCAAGCTCTGTTACAGTACAATCACATACAGGACATGCCCTGAATCACACCAAGCTCTGTTACAGTACAATCACATACAGGACATGCCCTGAATCACACCAAGCTCTGTTACAGTACAATCACATACAGGACATGCCCTGAATCACACCAAGCTCTGTTACAGTACAATCACATACAGGACATGCCCTGAATCACACCAAGCTCTGTTACAGTACAATCACATACAGGACATGCCCTGAATCACACCAAGCTCTGTTACAGTACAATCACATACAGGACATGCCCTGAATCACACCAAGCTCTGTTACAGTACAATCACATACAGGACATGCCCTGAATCACACCAAGCTCTGTTACAGTACAATCACATACAGGACATGCCCTGAATCACACCAAGCTCTGTTACAGTACAATCACATACAGGACATGCCCTGAATCACACCAAGCTCTGTTACAGTACAATCACATACAGGACATGCCCTGAATCACACCAAGCTCTGTTACAGTACAATCACATACAGGACATGCCCTGAATCACACCAAGCTCTGTTACAGTACAATCACATACAGGACATGCCCTGAATCACACCAAGCTCTGTTACAGTACAATCACATACAGGACATGCCCTGAATCACACCAAGCTCTGTTACAGTACAATCACATACAGGACATGCCCTGAATCACACCAAGCTCTGTTACAGTACAATCACATACAGGACATGCCCTGAATCACACCAAGCTCTGTTACAGTACAATCACATACAGGACATGCCCTGAATCACACCAAGCTCTGTTACAGTACAATCACATACAGGACATGCCCTGAATCACACCAAGCTCTGTTACAGTACAATCACATACAGGACATGCCCTGAATCACACCAAGCTCTGTTACAGTACAATCACATACAGGACATGCCCTGAATCACACCAAGCTCTGTTACAGTACAATCACATACAGGACATGCCCTGAATCACACCAAGCTCTGTTACAGTACAATCACATACAGGACATGCCCTGAATCACACCAAGCTCTGTTACAGTACAATCACATACAGGACATGCCCTGAATCACACCAAGCTCTGTTACAGTACAATCACATACAGGACATGCCCTGAATCACACCAAGCTCTGTTACAGTACAATCACATACAGGACATGCCCTGAATCACACCAAGCTCTGTTACAGTACAATCACATACAGGACATGCCCTGAATCACACCAAGCTCTGTTACAGTACAATCACATACAGGACATGCCCTGAATCACACCAAGCTCTGTTACAGTACAATCACATACAGGACATGCCCTGAATCACACCAAGCTCTGTTACAGTACAATCACATACAGGACATGCCCTGAATCACACCAAGCTCTGTTACAGTACAATCACATACAGGACATGCCCTGAATCACACCAAGCTCTGTTACAGTACAATCACATACAGGACATGCCCTGAATCACACCAAAGCTCTGTTACAGTACAATCACATACAGGACATGCCCTGAATCACACCAAGCTCTGTTACAGTACAATCACATACAGGACATGCCCTGAATCACACCAAGCTCTGTTACAGTACAATCACATACAGGACATGCCCTGAATCACACCAAGCTCTGTTACAGTACAATCACATACAGGACATGCCCTGAATCACACCAAGCTCTGTTACAGTACAATCACATACAGGACATGCCCTGAATCACACCAAGCTCTGTTACAGTACAATCACATACAGGACATGCCCTGAATCACACCAAGCTCTGTTACAGTACAATCACATACAGGACATGCCCTGAATCACACCAAGCTCTGTTACAGTACAATCACATACAGGACATGCCCTGAATCACACCAAGCTCTGTTACAGTACAATCACATACAGGACATGCCCTGAATCACACCAAGCTCTGTTACAGTACAATCACATACAGGACATGCCCTGAATCACACCAAGCTCTGTTACAGTACAATCACATACAGGACATGCCCTGAATCACACCAAGCTCTGTTACAGTACACACATACAGGACATGCCCTGAATCACACCAAGCTCTGTTACAGTACAATCACATACAGGACATGCCCTGAATCACACCAAGCTCTGTTACAGTACAATCACATACAGGACATGCCCTGAATCACTGCTCTGTTACAGTACAATCACATACAGGACATGCCCTGAATCACACCAAGCTCTGTTACAGTACAATCACATACAGGACATGCCCTGAATCACACCAAGCTCTGTTACAGTACAATCACATACAGTTACCCTGAATCACAATCACAATCACATACAGGACATGCCCTGAATCACACCAAGCTCTGTTACAGTACAATCACATACAGGACATGCCCTGAATCACACCAAGCTCTGTTACAGTACAATCACATACAGGACATGCCCTGAATCACACCAAGCTCTGTTACAGTACAATCACATACAGGACATGCCCTGAATCACACCAAGCTCTGTTACAGTACAATCACATACAGGACATGCCCTGAATCACACCAAGCTCTGTTACAGTACAATCACATACAGGACATGCCCTGAATCAACGCTCTGTTACAGTACAATCACATCAGGACATGCCCTGAATCACCAAGCTCTGTTACAGTACAATCACAGGACATGCCCTGAATCACACAACCCTGCTCCAGTACACACATCACCCCAACACCAAGCTCTGTTACAGTACAATCAACAGGACCCCAATCACACCCCACCAACGCTCTGTTACAGTACACATGCCCTGAATCACACCAAGCTCTGTTACAGTACAATCACATACAGGACATGCCCTGAATCACACCAACGTTACCAATCACACATGCCCTGAATCACACCAAGCTCTGTTACAGTACAATCACCATCACCCTGAATCACACCAAGCTACAGGACATGCCCTGAATCACGCCCAATCACCAACATGCCTGAATCTGTTACAGCCCCACAACCCCACCACATACAGGACATGCCCTGAATCAACACCCCAAACGCCCTGCCCCACCAACAGTACAACACCCCACCAACGTCCCACCAGGACATGCCCTGAATCACACAAGCTCTGTTACCAATCACCAGGACATGCCCTGAATCACCAACGCCCCACCAACGCCCCACCAACGCCCAGTACAATCACATACAGGACATGCCCTGAATCACCAACGCCCCACCAACGCACCAACGCCTGTTACACAATCACCAGGACAACGCCCCACCAACACCCCACCAACGCCCAGTACACCAACGCACCAACGCGCCACCAACGCCCCACCAACATGCCCCACCAACGCCCCACCAACACCCCTGAATCCAAAGCGTTACCAATCACCAACGCCCCACCAACGCCCCCACCAACACCCCACCAACGTTACCAATCCAACAGGACATGCCCTGAATCAACACCCCACTCAACGCCCAATCACCAACGCCCCACATGCCCAATCACACCAAGCGCCCCACCAACGCCCCACCAACGCCCCACAACACCCCACAACATGCCCTGAATCCCACCAACGCCCCACCAACAGTACAACCAACGCCCCACCAACGCCCCACCAACGCTCCACCAACAGTACCACCAACGCCCACCAACGCCCCACCAACGCCCCACCAACGCCATACGCCCCACCAACACCCCACCAACCCCCACCAACGCCCCACCAACGCCCTGAACGCCCACCAACGCCCCACCAACACCCCACCAACGCCCCACCAACGCCCACCAACGCCCCACCAACACCCCACCAACGCCCCTGTTACCAACAATCACCAACGCCCCACCAACGCCCCACCAACCCCCACCAACACCCCACCAACGCCCTGTTACCCCACCACATACCAACGCCCCACCAACGCCCCACCAACGCCCCTGTTACCAACACCCCACCAACGCCCCACCAACGCCCCCACCAACGCCCCACCAACGCCCCACCCCACCAACGCCCCACCAACACCCCACCAACGCCCCCACCAACAGTACAACGCCCCCACACCCCCACCAACGCCCCACCAACGCCCCACCAACGCCCCACCAACACCCCACCAACGCCCCACCAACGCCCCACCAACACCCCACCAACACCCCACCAACATGCCCCACCAACACCCCACCAACACCCCACCAACACCCCTGAACGCACCCCAACGCCCCACCAACAATCACCAACACCGCCCTGAACGCCCCACCAACGCCCCACCAACGCCCCACCAACGCCCCACCAACGCCCCACCAACGCCCCACCAACGCCCCACCAACACGATAATGATTGCGTGAGGAAAATAATATATAATAATATAATAATAACCACTAGACTACCTGCTGGTTACTAGTCCAACACTCTAACCACTAGGCTACCTGCTGGTTACTAGTCCAACACTCTAACCACTAGGCTACCTGCTGGTTACTAGTCCAACACTCTAACCACTAGGCTACCTGCTGGTTACTAGTCCAACACTCTAACCACTAGGCTACCTGCTGGTTACCTGTCCAACACTCTAACCACTAGGCTACCTGCTGGTTACTAGTCCTACACTCTAACCACTAGACTACCTGCTGGTTACTAGTCCTACACTCTAACCACTAGGCTACCTGCTGGTTACTAGTCCTACACTCTAACCACTAGGCTACCTGCTGGTTACTAGTCCTACACTCTAACCACTAGACTACCTGCTGGTTACTAGTCCTACACTCTAACCACTAGGCTACCTGCTGGTTACTAGTCCTACACTCTAACCACTAGGCTACCTGCTGGTTACTAGTCCTACACTCTAACCACTAGGCTACCTGCTGGTTACTAGTCCAACACTCTAACCACTAGGCTACCTGCTGGTTACTAGTCCTACACTCTAACCACTAGGCTACCTGCTGGTTACTAGTAACCACTAGGCTACCTGCTGGTTACTAGTTCTACACTCTAACCACTAGGCTACCTGCTGATTACTAGTCCAACACTCTAACCACTAGGCTACCTGCTGGTTACTAGTAACCACTAGGCTACCTGCTGGTTACTAGTCCTACACTCTAACCACTAGGCTACCTGCTGGTTACTAGTAACCACTAGGCTACCTGCTGGTTACTAGTTCTACACTCTAACCACTACCTACCTGCTGGTTACTAGTCCAACACTCTAACCACTAGGCTACCTGCTGGTTACTAGTCCTACACTCTAACCACTAGGCTACCTGCTGGTTACTAGTCCTACACTCTAACCACTAGGCTACCTGCTGGTTACTAGTCCTACACTCTAACCACTAGGCTACCTGCTGGTTACTAGTCCTACACTCTAACCACTAGGCTACCTGCTGGTTACTAGTCCTACACTCTAGCCACTAGGCTACCTGCTGGTTACTAGTCCTACACTCTAACCACTAGGCTACCTGCTGGTTACTAGTCCTACACTCTAACCACTAGGCTACCTGCTGGTTACTAGTCCAACACTCTAACCACTAGGCTACCTGCTGGTTACTAGTCCTACACTCTAACCACTAGGCTACCTGCTGGTTACTAGTAACCACTAGGCTACCTGCTGGTTACTAGTTCTACACTCTAACCACTAGGCTACCTGCTGGTTACTAGTCCAACACTCTAACCACTAGGCTACCTGCTGGTTACTAGTAACCACTAGGCTACCTGCTGGTTACTAGTCCTACACTCTAACCACTAGGCTACCTGCTGGTTACTAGTAACCACTAGGCTACCTGCTGGTTACTAGTTCTACACTCTAACCACTAGGCTACCTGCTGGTTACTAGTCCAACACTCTAACCACTAGGCTACCTGCTGGTTACTAGTCCTACACTCTAACCACTAGGCTACCTGCTGGTTACTAGTCCTACACTCTAACCACTAGGCTACCTGCTGGTTACTAGTCCTACACTCTAACCACTAGGCTACCTGCTGGTTACTAGTCCTACACTCTAACCACTAGGCTACCTGCTGGTTACTAGTCCTACACTCTAGCCACTAGGCTACCTGCTGGTTACTAGTCCTACACTCTAACCACTAGGCTACCTGCTGGTTACTAGTAACCACTAGGCTACCTGCTGGTTACTAGTTCTACACTCTAACCACTAGGCTACCTGCTGGTTACTAGTCCTACACTCTAACCACTAGGCTACCTGCTGGTTACTAGTCCTACACTCTAACCACTAGGCTACCTGCTGGTTACTAGTCCTACACTCTAACCACTAGGCTACCTGCTGGTTACTAGTCCTACACTCTAACCACTAGGCTACCTGCTGGTTACTAGTCCTACACTCTAACCACTAGGCTACCTGCTGGTTACTAGTCCTACACTCTAACCACTAGGCTACCTGCTGGTTACTAGTCCTACACTCTAACCACTAGGCTACCTGCTGGTTACTAGTCCTACACTCTAACCACTAGGCTACCTGCTGGTTACTAGTAACCACTAGGCTACCTGCTGGTTACTAGTTCTACACTCTAACCACTAGACTACCTGCTGGTTACTAGTCCAACACTCTAACCACTAGGCTACCTGCTGGTTACTAGTCCAACGCTCTGACCACTAGGCTACCTGCTGGTTACTAGTCCAACACTCTAACCACTAGGCTACCTGCTGGTTACTAGTCCAACACTCTAACCACTAGACTACCTGCTGTTTACTAGTCCAACACTCTAACCACTAGACTACCTGCTGGTTACTAGTCCAACACTCTAACCACTAGGCTACCTGCTGGTTACTAGTCCAACACTCTAACCACTAGGTTACCTGCTGGTTACTAGTCCAACACTCTAACCACTAGGTTACCTGCTGGTTACTCGTCCAACACTCTAACCACTAGGCTACCTGCTGGTTACTAGTCCAACACTCTAACCACTAGGCTACCTGCTGGTTACTAGTCCAACACTCTAACCACTAGGCTACCTGCTGGTTACTAGTCCAACACTCTAACCACTAGGCTACCTGCTGGTTACTAGTCCAACACTCTAACCACTAGGCTACCTGCTGGTTACTAGTCCAACACTCTAACCACTAGGCTACCTGCTGGTTACTAGTCCAACACTCTAACCACTAGGCTACCTGCTGGTTACTAGTCCTACACTCTAACCACTAGGCTACCTGCTGGTTACTAGTCCTACACTCTAACCACTAGGCTACCTGCTGGTTACTAGTCCTACACTCTAACCACTAGGCTACCTGCTGGTTACTAGTCCTACACTCTAACCACTAGGCTACCTGCTGGTTACTAGTCCTACACTCTAACCACTAGGCTACCTGCTGGTTACTAGTCCTACACTCTAACCACTAGGCTACCTGCTGGTTACTAGTCCAACACTCTAACCACTAGGCTACCTGCTGGTTACTAGTCCTACACTCTAACCACTAGGCTACCTGCTGGTTACTAGTAACCACTCTAACCACTAGGCTACCTGCTGGTTACTAGTTCTACACTCTAACCACTAGGCTACCTGCTGGTTACTAGTCCAACACTCTAACCACTAGGCTACCTGCTGGTTACTAGTAACCACTAGGCTACCTGCTGGTTACTAGTCCTACACTCTAACCACTAGGCTACCTGCTGGTTACTAGTAACCACTAGGCTACCTGCTGGTTACTAGTTCTACACTCTAACCACTAGGCTACCTGCTGGTTACTAGTCCAACACTCTAACCACTAGGCTACCTGCTGGTTACTAGTCCTACACTCTAACCACTAGGCTACCTGCTGGTTACTAGTCCTACACTCTAACCACTAGGCTACCTGCTGGTTACTAGTCCTACACTCTAACCACTAGGCTACCTGCTGGTTACTAGTCCTACACTCTAACCACTAGGCTACCTGCTGGTTACTAGTCCTACACTCTAACCACTAGGCTACCTGCTGGTTACTAGTCCTACACTCTAACCACTAGGCTACCTGCTGGTTACTAGTAACCACTAGGCTACCTGCTGGTTACTAGTTCTACACTCTAACCACTAGGCTACCTGCTGGTTACTAGTCCTACACTCTAACCACTAGGCTACCTGCTGGTTACTAGTCCTACACTCTAACCACTAGGCTACCTGCTGGTTACTAGTCCTACACTCTAACCACTAGGCTACCTGCTGGTTACTAGTCCTACACTCTAACCACTAGGCTACCTGCTGGTTACTAGTCCTACACTCTAACCACTAGGCTACCTGCTGGTTACTAGTCCTACACTCTAACCACTAGGCTACCTGCTGGTTACTAGTCCTACACTCTAACCACTAGGCTACCTGCTGGTTACTAGTCCTACACTCTAACCACTAGGCTACCTGCTGGTTACTAGTAACCACTAGGCTACCTGCTGGTTACTAGTTCTACACTCTAACCACTAGGCTACCTGCTGGTTACTAGTCCAACACTCTAACCACTAGACTACCTGCTGGTTACTAGTCCAACACTCTAACCACTAGACTACCTGCTGGTTACTAGTCCAACACTCTAACCACTAGGCTACCTGCTGGTTACTAGTCCAACGCTCTGACCACTAGGCTACCTGCTGGTTACTAGTCCAACACTCTAACCACTAGGCTACCTGCTGGTTACTAGTCCAACACTCTAACCACTAGACTACCTGCTGGTTACTAGTCCAACACTCTAACCACTAGACTACCTGCTGGTTACTAGTCCAACACTCTAACCACTAGGCTACCTGCTGGTTACTAGTCCAACACTCTAACCACTAGGTTACCTGCTGGTTACTAGTCCAACACTCTAACCACTAGGTTACCTGCTGGTTACTAGTCCAACACTCTAACCACTAGGCTACCTGCTGGTTACTAGTCCAACACTCTAACCACTAGGCTACCTGCTGGTTACTAGTCCAACACTCTAACCACTAGGCTACCTGCTGGTTACTAGTCCAACACTCTAACCACTAGGCTACCTGCTGGTTACTAGTCCAACACTCTAACCACTAGGCTACCTGCTGGTTACTAGTCCAACACTCTAACCACTAGGCTACCTGCTGGTTACTAGTCCAACACTCTAACCACTAGGCTACCCGCTGATTACTAGTCCAACACTCTAACCACTAGGTTACCTGCTGGTTACTAGTCCAACACTCTAACCACTAGGTTACCTGCCGCCCTAATATACTGTATCAATGCATTTCAATTTCTAGTCCAAATCAACCAAAGTAAGAATTCCTAGAAGAAGTTTACATTCTGAAAATGCAAGGACACATTCAACAACTAACCTCTGCTCCCAGTCAATAACTCCCAACCCACACAGATCTACAGCAGCATGGAAGATGCACAGCGCATTCAGAAAGCATTCAGACCCTTTGACTTTTTCCACATTATGTTACATTACAACCTTATTCTAAAATATATATATATATATTTTAATTCCCTCATCAATCTCCACACAATACCCCATAATGACGAAGCGAAAAACTGTTTTTTAGAAATTTTTGCAAATGTGTAAAATAAAATCAATCAGATACCTTATTTATATAAGTATTCAGACCCTTTGCTATGAGACTCGAAATTGAGCTCAAATGCATCCTGTTTCCATTGATCATCTTTGAGATGTTTCTACAACTTGGAGTCCACCTGTGGTAAATTCAATTGATTGGACATGATTTGGAAAGTCACACACCTGTCTATATAAGGTCCCACAGTTGACAGTGCATGTCAGAGCAAAAACCAAGCCATGAGGTTGAAGGAATTGTCTGTGGAGCTCCGAGACAGGATTGTGTCGAGGAACAGATCTGGGAAAGGGAACCAAAACATTTCTGCAGCATTGAAGATCCCCAAGAACACAGTGGCCTCCATCATTCTTAAATGGAAGACGTTTAGAACCACCAAGAACACAGTGGCCTCCATCATTCTGAAATGGAAGACGTTTAGAACCACCAAGAACACAGTGGTCTCCATCATTCTGAAATGGAATACGTTTAGAACCACCAAGAACACAGTGGCCTCCATCATTCTTAAATGGAAGACGTTTAGAAACACCAAGAACACAGTGGCCTCCATCATTCTTAAATGGAAGACGTTTAGAACCACCAAGAACACAGTGACCTCCATCATTCTTAAATGGAAGACGTTTAGAACCACCAAGAACACAGTGGCCTCCATCATTCTTAAATGGAAGACGTTTAGAACCACCAAGAACACAGTGACCTCCATCATTCTTAAATGGAAGACGTTTAGAACCACCAAGAACACAGTGACCTCCATTATTCTTAAATGGAAGACGTTTAGAACCACCAAGAACACAGTGGCCTCCATCATTCTTAAATGGAAGACGTTTAGAACCACCAAGAACACAGTGGTCTCCATCATTCTTAAATGGAAGAAGTTTGGGACCACCAAGACTCTCCCTAGAGCTGGCCGCCCGGTCAAACTGAGCAATCGGAGGAGAAGGTCCTTGGTCAGGAAGGTGACCAAGAACCCGATGGTCACTCTGACAGAGCACCAGAGTTCCTCTGTGGAGATGGGAGAACCTTCCAGAAGGACAACCATCTCTACAGCACTCCACCAATCAGGCTTTACATTTACATTTAGTGTCAAATGGCTTGGAGTTTGGAGCCAAAAGGCACCTAAAGGACTCATACCATGTGAAACATGGTTTGATGAAACCATTAGTAAATTATTTGGCCTGAATGCCAAGCATCACATCTGGAGGAAACCTGGCAACATCCCTGCGGTGAAGCATGGTGGTGGCAGCATCATGCTGTGGGGATGTTTTTCAGCGGCTTTGACTGGGAGACTAGTCAGGATCGAGGGAAAGATGAACGTGGCAAAGTACAGAGAGATCCTTGATGAAAACCTGCTCCAGAGCATTCAGGACCTCAGACTGGGTGCGAAGCTTGACCTTCCAACAGGACAATGACCCTAAGTACACAGCCAAGACAACGCAGGAGTGGCATCGGGACAAGTCTCTGAATGTTTTTGAGTGGCCCTGCCAGAGCCTGGACTTGAACCTGATCAAACATCGCTGAAGAGACCTGAAAATAGCTGTGCAGCGACATTCCCCATCCAACCTGACAGAGCTTGAGAGGATCTGCAGAGAAGAATGGGAGAAACTCCCCAAGTACAGGTATGCCAAGCTTGTAGCTTCATACCCAAGAAAACTCAAGGCTGTAATCGCTGCCAACGGTGCTTTAACAAAGTACTGAGTAAAGGGTTTGAATACTTATGTAAATGTGATAATTCAGTTTTGAATGTTTTTATACATTTGTTAAATTTGCAAAAACATGTTTTTGTTCTTTCATTATAGGGTATTGTGATGTCATTATAGGGTATTGTGATGTCATTATACTGACTGCTCCTGTCTCTCCTGTCCTGACATACCCAGCATGCACTGCACCATACTGACTGCTCCTCTCTCTCCTGTCCTGACATACCCAGCATGCACTGCACTATACTGCTGCTCCTCTCTCTCCTGTCCTGACGTACCCAGCATGCACTGCACCATACTGACTGCTCCTGTCTCTCCTGTCCTGACATACCCAGCATGCACTGCACCATACTGACTGCTCCTCTCTCTCCTGTCCTGACGTACCCAGCATGCACTGCACCATACTGACTGCTCCTGTCTCTCCTGTCCTGACATACCCAGCATGCACTGCGCCGTACTGACTGCTCCTGTCTCTCCTGTCCTGGTTTTGACCACAGCCAGGGTATATGGTGCCATTTGGGAAATAATTGGCACCCTTTGGGCTCCCGAGTGGCACAGCGGTCTAAGGCACTGCATCGTAGTGATGGATGGGTCACTACAGACCCTGGTTCGATCCCGGGCTGTATCACAACCAACCGTGATCGGCAGTCCAATAGGGTGGCGTACAATTGTCCCGGCGTTGTCCGGGTTAGGGGAGGGTTTGGCCGTGGTAGGCTGTCATTGTAAAATAAGAATTTGTTCTTAACTGACTTGCCTAGTTAAATAAAAGTTAGATGAAAATAAATATTCCCTATATAGTGCACTACTTTTGACCAGTAGCTTATTACCTATGGGTACTGGTAAAAAGTGATGCACTATGTAGGGGAAAAGATGTCATTTGGGACACAGAACAGTAAGCCCATGCCTGCTTGCTGAAGGGCACCTAAAAGCAGGCAGGTGGCTGACCATTCAGAGGCTGCTGCGTGAAAGTTGCCTCTGATCCATAAGAGGTGCGTGTGCCATAATCGTGCACTCTTCTCACACGTCTGTACTAGCAGCATGGCAGTTGGCTGTGTTAAGTGTCTTGGTGGGGGTGGTGGTGGTGGTGGGGGGGAATCTAGGGTGGGGGATCTCCTAAACTAGCCAGGCGATGTGAGCTCCATCAAAGGGCTCAGCGAAGCTCCAATCTGACACTGATCTCCTCTCCTCCAGCCAAGCGCTGAGCGGCTGACCTAGGGTGCATCCCAAACGGCTTCCCGTTCGCCATTAGTGCACTCCCTTTGACCAGGGCCCTTAGGGACTCTCCCTCTCTGATAGGGCACTATGTAGGGAATAGGGTGTCATTTGGGACACAGTCCTAACCCTGCTGGCTGAGGCCGGGCGCCACAGTGTCCTCCCACCCTCCTCCCTGGGCCGTCCGTTCTGCTGAGGACAGCACCACGTGGCTTTGAGAAGCAGCTGTTTACCATCAGAGATCTAGGTCAGGACAGGAGAGATAGGAGCAGTCAGTATGGTGCAGTGCATGCTGGGCAGGTTAGGACAGGAGAGAGAGGAGCAGTCAGTATGGTGCAGTGCATGCTGGGTACGTCAGGACAGGAGAGAGAGGAGCAGTCAGTATGGTGCAGTGCATGCTGGGCAGGTTAGGACAGGAGAGAGAGGAGCAGTCAGTATGGTGCAGTGCATGCTGGGTACATCAGGACAGGAGAGAGAGGAGCAGTCAGTATGATGCAGTGCATGCTGGGTATGTCAGGACAGGAGAGCTAGGAGCAGTCAGTATGGTGCAGTGCATGCTGGGCAGGTCAGGACAGGAGAGACAGGAGCAACACAGGAGAACAAGAGATGACTTAGGTGTTCTTTAGAGCAACACAGGAGAACAAGAGATGACTTATGGGTTCTTTAGAACAACACAGGAGAACAAGAGATGACTTAGGGGTTCTTTAGAGCAACACAGGAGAACAAGAGATGACGTAGGGGTTCTTTAGAACAACACAGGAGAACAAGAGATGACTTAGGGGTTCTTTAGATAGATACAGAAAAATTGGGTGGGGGCTGTATCACCTCTTTCCCCATTTTACGAACATACTGTATGTCTGTGAAGTATGACTGAAGTATGACCAGGGATTTGTATGGTTTGTAAGTCAAGTGTTGTCCATGTGTGTCCTGTGGTTTGTAAGTGTCACGTTCTGACCTTAGTTCTTTTATTTAGGTCTTTGTTTTAGTATGGTCAGGGCGTGAGTTGGGTGGGTTGTCTGTTGTTTTAGTATGGTCAGGGCGTGAGTTGGGTGGGTTGTCTGTTGTTTTAGTATGGTCAGGGCGTGAGTTGGGTGGGTTGTCTGTTGTTTTAGTATGGTCAGGGCGTGAGTTGGGTGGGTTGTCTGTTGTTTTAGTATGGTCAGGGCGTGAGTTGGGTGGGTTGTCTGTTGTTTTAGTATGGTCAGGGCGTGAGTTGGGTGGGTTGTCTGTTGTTTTAGTATGGTCAGGGCGTGAGTTGGGTGGGTTGTCTGTTGTTTTAGTATGGTCAGGGCGTGAGTTGGGTGGATTGTCTGTTGTTTTAGTATGGTCAGGGCGTGAGTTGGGTGGGTTGTCTATGTTTGTTTTTTCTATGTTGGTTTTTGAGTTTGGCCTGGTTTGGTTCTCAATCAGAGGCAGGTGTCGTTAGTTGTCTCTGATTGAGAATCATACTTAGGTAGCCTGTTTCCACCTGGGTTTCACTGTTGGTTTTTGAGTTTGGCCTGGTTTGGTTCTCAATCAGAGGCAGGTGTCGTTAGTTGTCTCTGATTGAGAATCATACTTAGGTAGCCTGTTTCCACCTGGGTTTCGTTGGTGTTTATTTTCTGCTCTGTGTTTGTATTCCACCGTTCAGGACTGTTTCGTTCTCGTTGGTTTTGTTTTGTGTTCATATAATAAATACAATATGGACACTTACCACGCTGCGCATTGGTCCTCCGATCCTTCTTACTACTCCTCCTCAGAAGAGGAGGACGAGAATAGTTACAATAAGTCAAGTATTGTCCATTTGTGTCTTGGGATGTACACTATATACTGTATGTGCCAGGTTTGCCTGTGTTTTAGGCAGACACATTTCCCTGTGTTTTAGCCAGACACATTTCCCTGGGTTTTAGCCAGACACATTTCCCTGCGTTTTAGCCAGACACATTTCCCTGTGTTTTAGCCAGACACATTTCCCTGTGTTTTAGCCAGACACATTTCCCTGTGTTTTAGCCAGACACATTAATTACCCTGTGTTTTAGCCAGACACATTTCCCTGGGTTTGGACTAGTAACCAGCAGGTAGTCTAGTGGTTAGAGTGTAGGACTAGTAACCAGCAGGTAGCCTAGTGGTTAGAGTGTTGGACTAGTAACCAGCAGGTAGTCTAGTGGTTAGAGCGTTGGACTAGTAAACGTAAAGTTTGTTAGATCAAATCCCTGATCTGACGAGGTAAAAATTTGCCGTTCTGCCCCTGAACAAGGCAGTTAACCCACTGTTCCTAGGCTGTCATTGTAAATAGGAATTTGTTCTGCACTGACTTGCCTAGTAAAAAAATTTTTAAATAACACTTCTTAATTTCACACCTTGGCCTTTGTTTTCTTTATTATTTTGGTTAGGTCAGGGTGTGACATGGAGGATTTATGTGTTTTATTACTGGTCTAGGGGTTTTGTATGTTTATGGGGCTGTTTTCTTTCTAGGTAGTTTTGCATGTCTATGGTTGCCTAGATTGGTTCTCAATTAGAGGCAGCTGTCTGTCGTTGTCTCTGATTGGGAACCATATTTAGGCAGCCATGTTTTTGGGGGGGTATTTTGTGGGTGATTGTCTTCTGTCATTGCACCAGATAGGACTATTTCGGTTTTCCACATTTGTTGTTTTGCATTTTGTAGTGTTCTCGTTTATCGTCTATATTAAAGATGTTGAACACTAAACCACGCTGCATTTTGGTCCTCCTCTCCTTCAGCGGAAGAAAACCGCTACACTTTAATTGAAAAATAATAGTAATGATCAATAAAAATGAGTACCAGTGTTTGGTCATTTGATTGCGTTTACACCTCCCTATAACCTGGTCTCGGGGCTGTGAATCAAAGCCCTTCTTTATCCACCTCCCACCATACACCCAGGATTAGATTACAATCTAGATTAGGCTCGTTCCTTCTGGAAATATGGAGTACACAAGCAGATTAGTGTTAATGCCGGGAGATCAGGAGGAAATTACCTTTATGTTTGTGTTATTGTTCATAACTGTACATGGTAATGTGAGAAATGTTAACAAAGTTGCTCGTGACATATGTCAATTATTATAGATCTGATCTGTCAATTATTATAGATCTGATATGTCAATTATTATAGATCTGATCTGTCAATTATTATAGATCTGATCTGTCAATTATTATAGATCTGATATGTCAATTATTATAGATCTGATCTGTCAATTATTATAGATCTGATATGTCAATTATTATAGATCTGATATGTCAATTATTATAGATCTGATATGTCAATTATTATAGATCTGATCTGTCAATTATTATAGATCTGATCTGTCAATTATTATAGATCTGATATGTCAATTATTATAGATCTGATCAATGTCAATTATTATAGATCTGATCTGTCAATTATTATAGATCTGATCTGTCAATTATTATAGATCTGATATGTCAATTATTATAGATCATATGTCATTATTATAGATCTGATCTGTCAATTATTATAGATCTGATATGTCAATTATTATAGATCTGATATTATTATAGATCATATGTCATTATTATAGATCTGATATGTCTGATCAATTATTATAGATCTGATCTGTCAATTATTATAGATCTGATCTGTCAATTATTATATCTGATCTGTCAATTATTATAGATCTGATCTGTCAATTATTATAGATCTGATCTGTCAATTATTATAGATCTGATATGTCAATTATTATAGATCTGATATGTCAATTATTATAGATCTGATCTGTCAATTATTATAGATCTGTCATCTGATATGTCAATTATTATAGATCTGATATGTCAATTATTATAGATCTGATATGTCAATGTCAATTATTATAGATCTGATCAATTATTATAGATCATATTCATTATAGATCTGATCTTATTAGATCTGATCTGTCAATTATTATAGATCTGATATGTCAATTATTATAGATCTGATATGTCAATGTCTGATCTGTCAATTATTATAGATCTGATATGTCAATTATTATAGATCTGATCTGTCAATTATTATAGATCTGATATGTCAATTATTATAGATCTGATCTGTCAATTATTATAGATCTGATCTGTCAATTATTATAGATCTGATCTGTCAATTATTATAGATCTGATCTGTCAATTATTATAGATCTGATATGTCAATTATTATAGATCTGATCTGTCAATTATTATAGATCTGATATGTCAATTATTATAGATCTGATATGTCAATTATTATAGATCTGATATGTCAATTATTATAGATCTGATCTGTCAATTATTATAGATCTGATCAATTATTATAGATCTGATATGTCAATTATTATAGATCTGATATGTCAATTATTATAGATCTGATCTGTCAATTATTATAGATCTGATCTGTCAATTATTATAGATCTGATATGTCAATTATTATAGATCTGATATGTCAATTATTATAGATCTGATCTGTCAATTATTATAGATCTGATATGTCAATTATTATAGATCTGATATGTCAATTATTATAGATCTGATATGTCAATTATTATAGATCTGATATGTCAATTATTATAGATCTGATCTGTCTGATATTATTATAGATCTGATCCAATTATTATAGATCTGATCCCTGACCTCAATTATTATAGATCTGATCTAACCAGTTCTCTGAGGGAAAGGAAATGAATGAGCATTATCAATGGGTATTGTTATTGTTTCACCCCCCCCCCTCCCTGACCCCCACCTCACTACCCACCTCCCTCACCCCCCCACCCTCCCTGACCCCCACCTCACTACTCACCCCCCCACCCTCCCTGACCCCCACCTCACTATTCACCCCCCACCCTCCCTGACCCCCACCTCCCTAATCACCTCCCTCACCCCCCACCCTCCCTGACCCCCACCTCACTACTCACCCCCCACCCTCCCTGACCCCCACCTCCCTAATCACCTCCCTCAGCCCCCCACCACCCCCCACCCTCCCTGACCCCCACCTCACTACCCACCTCCCTCACCCCACCCCACCCCACCCTCCCTGAACCCCACCTCACTACCCACCTCCCTCACCACCACCACCCTCACTGACCCCCACCTCACTACTTACCTCCCTCACGCCCCCACCCTCCCTGACCCCCACCTCACTACTCACCTCCCTCACCCCCCACCCTCCCTGACCCCCACCTCACTACCCACCTCCCTCACCACCCCACCCTCCCTGACCCCCACCTCCTACCCACCTCCCTCACCACCCCCACCATCCCTGACCCCCACCTCACTACTCACCTCCCTCACCCCCCCCCACCCTCCCTGACCCCCACCTCACTACTCACCTCCCTCACCCCCCACCCTCCCTGACCCCCACCTCACTACCCACCTCCCTCACCACCCCCACCCTCCCTGACCCCCACCTCACTACTTACCTCCCTCACGCCCCCACCCTCCCTGACCGCCCACCTCACTACTCACCTCCCTCACCCCCCCGCTCCCTGACCCCCACCTCACTACCCACCTCCCTCACCACCCCCACCCTCCCTGACCCCCACCTCACTACCCACCTCCCTCACCACCCCCACCCTCCCTGACCCCCACCTCACTACTTACCTCCCTCACCCCCCCACCCTCCCTGACCCCCACCTCACTACTCACCTCCCTCACCCCCCCCCCTACCCTTCCCTGACCCCCACCTCACTACTCACCTCCCTCACCCCCACCCCACCCTCCCTGACCCCCACCTCCCTACTCACCTCCTTCACCCACCCCCCACCCTCCCTGACCCCCACCTCCCTACTCACCTCCCTCCCTGACCCCCACCTCACTACTCACCTCCTCACCTCCCCCACCCACCCCCCCCCACCTCCCTCACCCCCCCCCACCCCACTACCCACCTCCCTCACCCCCCCCACCCTCCCTGACCCCCACCTCCCTACTCACCTCCTTCACCCACCCCCACCCTCCCTGACCCCCACCTCCCTACTCACCTCCCTCACCCCCACCCCCAGGCCTCTCATCTCCTGATTGCTGACAAGGCCACTTGCGGATTAAAGAATCAGTCATGCCTCGACCACACGACACACGGCTGAAGACAAAAGCTGAAGGGGGGCACATTTAGGAGATCCGGGGGGTTGGAGTTGGTTAGTTAGGGGACTAGAAAAGAGGGATGGGGGATGCAGGGAGGGATAGGGCAGGGAGTCGTTTAGGGTGGGGAGTCGTTTAGGGTAGGGAGTCGTTTAGGGTGGGGAGTCGTTTAGGGTAGGGAGTCGTTTAGGGTGGGGAGTAGTTTAGGGCAGGGAGTCGTTTAGGGCAGGGAGTCGTTTAGGGTAGGGAGTCGTTTAGGGTGGGGAGTCGTTTAGGGTGGGGAGTCGTTTAGGGCGGGGAGTCGTTTAGGGCGGGGAGTCGTTTAGGGCAGGGAGTCGTTTAGGGTAGGGAGTCGTTTAGGGTAGGGAGTCGTTTAGGGTGGGGAGTCGTTTAGGGCGGGGAGTCGTTTAGGGCAGGGAGTCGTTTAGGGTAGGGAGTCGTTTAGGGTAGGGAGTAGTGTAGGGTAGGGAGTCGTTTAGGGTATAGAGTAGTGTAGGGTGGGGAGTCGTTTAGGGTAGGGAGTCGTTTAGGGTATAGAGTAGTGTAGGGTAGGGAGTCGTTTAGGGTTTGTAGTCGTTTAGGGATGGGGATGAGGTGTGGGGGGATAGCAGGTGTCAAGCCACAGGCCAACGGGGATTACCTCCTCCGTACCCCCTCTCAAATGTCCTCTGCCCCTTCAAAGAGCCCCTTCCGTACCCTCTCCCAAACCTCCTCTCCCCCTCCATACCCCCCCCCCCCCCAATCATCCTCTCCCCCTCTGTACCCCCTCCCAAACTTGCTCTCCCCTCATAGACCCCCCACCCACCCACCACCACCATCTGCTGAGATGACCATCATTATCAGAATGAGAAAATCAATTGCTTAAGTAAATATCACAGGCATGTAAGCTCATTTCACCAAGTACATTAAACATTGGGACGACTTAACTTAAAGTCCATTTACTGCTGACTGAGATGGAGAAGGTTTATTATGGGGGGTGCTGCTAGTGTTGTTACAGGGTCTGGGATGGGGGGGGTCTAGCTAGTGTCTGGGATGGGGGTGTTCTATGCTAGTGTTGTTACAGGGTCTGGGATGGGGGGATTCTAGCTAGTGTTGTTACAGGGTCTGGGATGGGGGGGGGGTCTGGGATTCTAGCTAGTGTCTGGGATGGGGGGGGTGTTCTAGCTAGTGTTGATACAGGGTCTGGGAATGTTGTTACAGGGTCTGGGATGGGGGGGGGTTCTAGCTAGTGTCTGGGATGGGGGGGGGGTTCTAGCTAGTGTTGATACAGGGTCTGGGATGTGGGGGTTCTAGCTAGTGTTGTTACAGGGTCTGGGATGGGGGTTCTAGCTAGTGTTGTTACAGGGTCTGGGATGTGGGGGGTTCTAGCTAGTATTGTTACAGGGTCTGGGATGGGGGGGGGTTCTAGCTAGTGTTGTTACAGGGTCTGGGATGGGGGGGTTCTAGCTAGTGTCTGGGATGGGGTGGGATGTCGTGATAGATTCTCACTACCTGTAAACGGCCTTATTATATTAGGAAACAGAATAAACTGTTGGTGTGTCAAACAGTATAAGAGTTGTTTAAAATGTACTGTCATGCAGATGAACCAGTTCATCTCCAGGTCATCTGAATTTAATCAATATTTAATGTCTTCAATACACATTGTGGCGCTCATAAACATACAGCCAATGATGGTGTCGTCTGACTGTCCAGAACACAGATGTTCCTTAAAGAGTCACTCAGAGTTCAATACTAAACAACAATAACGCTTATAGCCAATAACAAGGCAGTCATACCACCCTTACCACAGCTTATAGCCAGTAACAAGGCAGTCATACCACAGCTTATAGCCAGTAACAAGGCAGTCATACCACCCTTACCACAGTTTATAGCCAATAACAAGGCAGTCATACCACCCTTACCACAGCTTATAGCCAGTAACAAGGCAGTCATACCACCCTTACCACAGTTTATAGCCAGTAACAAGGCAGTCATACCACCCTTACCACAGTTTATAGACAATAACAAGGCAGTCATACCACCCTTACCACAGCTTATAGCCAGTAACAAGGCAGTCATACCACCCTTACCACAGTTTATAGCCAATAACAAGGCAGTCATACCACAGTTTATAGCCAGTAACAAGGCAGTCATACCACCCTTACCACAGTTTATAGCCAATAACAAGGCAGTCATACCACAGTTTATAGCTAGTAACAAGACAGTCATACCACCCTTACCACAGCTTATAGCCAATAACAAGGCAGTCATACCACCCTTACCACAGCTTATAGCCAATAACAAGGCAGTCATACCACAGCTTATAGCCAATAACAAGGCAGTCATACCACAGCTTATAGCCAATAACAAGGCAGTCATACCACCCTTACCACAGCTTATAGCCAGTAACAAGGCAGTCATACCACCCTTACCACAGTTTATAGCCAGTAACAAGGCAGTCATACCACCCTTACCACAGTTTATAGCCAATAACAAGGCAGTCATACCACCCTTACCACAGCTTATAGCCAGTAACAAGGCAGTCATACCACAGCTTATAGCCAGTAACAAGGCATTCATACCACCCGTACCACAGTTTCTAGCCAGTAACAAGGCAGTCATACCACCCTTACCACAGTTTCTAGCCAGTAACAAGGCAGTCATACCACCCTTACCACAGTTTCTAGCCAGTAACAAGGCAGTCATACCACCCTTACCACAGTTTCTAGCCAGTAACAAGGCAGTCATACCACCCTTACCACAGTTTATAGCCAGTAACAAGGCAGTCATACCACCCTTACCACAGCTTATAGCCAGTAACAAGGCAGTCATACCACAGCTTATAGCCAATAACAAGGCAGTCATACCACCCTTACCACAGTTTATAGCCAGTAACAAGGCATCCGACCCAATGTGTCCATATGATTGCTATGTCATATGATTGCTTTCACTGCTATGCGGATGACACACAGCTGTACATTTCAATGAAACATGGTGAAGCACCAAAATTGCCCTCGCTAGAAGCATGTGTTTCAGACATAAGGAAGTGGATGGCTGCAAACTTTCTACTATTAAACTCGGACAAAACAGAGATGCTTGTTCTAGGTCCCAAGAAACAAAGAGATCTTCTGTTGAATCTGACAATTAATCTTAATGGTTGTACAGTCGTCTCAAATAAAACTGTGAAGGACCTTACAGCGTAACCCTGATCTGGACCCTGCTCTCTTTTGAAGAACATATCAAGACCATTTCGAGGACAGCTTTTTTCCATCTACGTAACATTGCAAAAATCAGAAACTTTCTGTCCAAAAATGATGCAGAAAAATTAATCCATGCTTTTGTCACTTCTAGGTTAGACTACTGCAATGCTCTATTTTCCGGCTACCCGGATAAAGCACTAAATAAACTTCAGTTAGTGCTAAATACGGCTGCTAGAATCCTGACTAGAACCAAAAAATTTGATCATATTACTCCAGTGCTAGCCTCTCTACACTGGCTTCCTGTCAAAGCAAGGGCTGATTTCAAGGTTTTACTGCTAACCTACAAATCATTACATGGGCTTGCTCCTACCTACCTCTCTGATTTGGTCCTGCCGTACATACCTATACGTACGCTACGGTCACAAGACGCAGGCCTCCTAATTGTCCCTAGAATTTCTAAGCAAACAGCTGGAGGCAGGGCTTTCTCCTATAGAGCTCCATTTTTATGGAACGGTCTGCCTACCCATGTCAGAGACGAAACCAGGTCTCAACCTTTAAGTCTTTACTGAAGACTCATCTCTTCAGTGGGTCATATGATTGAGTGTAGTCTGGCCCAGGAGTGGGAAGGTGAACGGAAAGGCTCTGGAGCAACGAACCGCCCTTGCTGTCTCTGCCTGGCCGGTTCCCCTTTTTCCACTGGGATTCTCTGCCTCTAACCCTGTTACGGGGGCTGAGTCACTGGCTTGCTGGGGCTCTCAATGTGTCCCTGGGGGGATTGATCACCTGGGTGGGTTGATTCACTGTTGTGGTCGGCCTGTCTGGGTCATCCCCCCCCCTTGGGTTGTACCGTGTCGGAGATCTTTGTGGGCTATACTCGGCCTTGTCTCAGGATGGTAAGTTGGTGGTTGAAGATTTCCTCAGTGGTGTGGGGGCTGTGCTTTGGCAAAGTGGGTGGGGTTATATCCTTCCTGTTTGGCCCTGTCCGGGGTGTCCTCGGATGGGGCCACAGTGTCTCCTGACCCCTCCTGTCTCAGCCTCCAGTATTTATGCTGCAGTAGTTTATGTGTCGGGGGCTAGGGTCAGTTTGTTTATCTGGAGTACTTCTCCTGTCCTATTCGGTGTCCTGTGTAAATCTAAGTGTGCGTTCTCTAATTCTCTCCTTCTCTCTCTTTCTCTCTCTCGGAGGACCTGAGCCCTAGAACCATGCCCCAGGACTACCTGACATGATGACTCCTTGCTGTCCCCAGTCCACCTGGCCATGCTGCTGCTCCAGTTTCAACTGGCCTGGGCCCTAGGACCATGTCCCAGGACTACCTGACATGAGGACTCCTTGCTGTCCCCAGTCCACCTGGCCATGCTCCTGCTCCAGTTTCAACTGTTCTGCCTTACTATTATTCAACCATGCTGGTCATTTATGAACATTTGAACATCTTGGCCACGTTCTGTTATAATCTCCACCTGGCACAGCCAGAAGAGGACTCCACCCCACATATGCTCTCTCTAATTCTCTCTTACTAAGTAAACATCATCCTGCCCAATTCTCTCTCTCGGAGGACCTGAGCCCTAGGACCGTGCCCCAGGACTACCTGACATGATGGCTCCTTGCTGTCCCCAGTCCATCTGACTGTGCTGCTGCTCCAGTTTCAACTGTTCTGCCTTATTATTATTTGACCATGCTGGTCATTTATGAACATTTGAACATCTTGGTCATGTTCTGTTATAATCTCTACCCGGCACAGCCAGAAGAGGACTGGCCACCCCATTGATAAACCAGTTCCTCTCTAGGTTTCTTCCTAGGTTTTGGCCTTTCTAGGGAGTTTTTCCTAGCCACCGTGCTTTTACACCTGCATTGTTTGCTGTTTGGGGTTTTAGGCTGGGTTTCTGTACAGCACTTTGAGATATCAGCTGATGTACGAAGGGCTATATAAATAAATTTGATTTGATTTGATTTGATAAACCAGTATCTTACAGCCAGTAAACATCATCCGGCCCAATGTGTCCATATGACTGATACACCAGTATCTTATAGCCAGTAAACATCATCCCGCCCAATGTGTCCATATGACTGATACACCAGTATCTTATAGCCAGTAAACATCATCCCGCCCAATGTGTCCATATGACTGATACACCAGTATCTTACAGCCAGTAAACATCATCCCACCCAATGTGTCCATATGACTGATACACCAGTATCTTATAGCCAGTAAACATCATCCCACCCAATGTGTCCATATGACTGATACACCAGTATCTTATAGCCAGTAAACATCATCCCACCCAATGTGTCCATATGACTGATACACCAGTATCTTACAGCCAGTAAACATCATCCCACCCAATGTGTCCATATGACTGATACACCAGTATCTTACAGCCAGTAAACATCATCCCACCCAATGTGTCCATATGACTGATACACCAGTATCTTATAGCCAGTAAACATCATCCCACCCAATGTGTCCATATGACTGATACACCAGTATCTTACAGCCAGTAAACATCATCCCACCCAATGTGTCCATATGACTGATACACCAGTATCTTATAGCCAGTAAACATCATCCCACCCAATGTGTCCATATGACTGATACACCAGTATCTTACAGCCAGTAAACATCATCCCACCCAATGTGTCCATATGACTGATACACCAGTATCTTACAGCCAGTAAACATCATCCCACCCAATGTGTCCATATGACTGATACACCAGTATCTTATAGCCAGTAAACATCATCCCACCCAATGTGTCCATATGACTGATACACCAGTATCTTATAGCCAGTAAACATCATCCCACCCAATGTGTCCATATGACTGATACACCAGTATCTTATAGCCAGTAAACATCATCCTGCCCAATGTGTCCATATGACTGATACACCAGTATCTTATAGCCAGTAAACATCATCCTGCCCAATGTGTCCATATGATTGATAAACCAGTATCTTACAGCCAGTAAACATCATCCTGCCCAATGTGTCCATATGACTGATACACCAGTATCTTATAGCCAGTAAACATCATCCTGCCCAATGTGTCCATATGACTGATACACCAGTATCTTATAGCCAGTAACAAGGCAGCCGGCCCAATGTGTCCATATGATTGATAAACCAGTATCTTACAGCCAGTAAACATCATCCTGCCCAATGTGTCCATATGATTGATAAACCAGTATCTTACAGCCAGTAAACATCATCCTGCCCAATGTGTCCATATGACTGATACACCAGTATCTTACAGCCAGTAAACATCATCCCACCCAATGTGTCCATATGACTGATACACCAGTATCTTACAGCCAGTAAACATCATCCCACCCAATGTGTCCATATGACTGATACACCAGTATCTTACAGCCAGTAAACATCATCCTGCCCAATGTGTCCATATGACTGATACACCAGTATCTTACAGCCAGTAAACATCATCCTGCCCAATGTGTCCATATGACTGATACACCAGTATCTTACAGCCAGTAAACATCATCCGGCCCAAAATGCAGACCAGTAATTTACAGCAGATGTCTTTCTGGAACAGAATGTCTGTTTTTACTAATTCATCCTATTTAATTTTGGCTAGGCCTAATTAAAATAATATCCTTGCTTTTGGGTGAATATTAGCTTCATAATATTAAATTCTCAAACCCTCTTAACTGTTAATCGTTAATCCAAGGCAAATTAATTAATGTGAAATCACATCTATACTTTGTGGTGTAACTGTCAAAATAACCGACTTAAACCCATTGGTGTTGTCCTTTTGTCTGTAAACGGATTTGGGGAGAATAATATTGGCATCTATTAGACATAACAGATTGACTGCTGTTCCCAGACCCTCCCAGACACACAGACTCGGGGTGGTGGTTAGTTATGGCCTGGCCCCAGATCTGTTTGTGCTTTCTAGAACACAAAATGTGACAATGACCATAGGAGTTGGCAAGATATTCAAAACAGATCTATGCCCATTGTGACTCTGAAGAGAGAGAGAGGCGTCAGTCCAGGATTAGCGACCAGCGGCTCCATGTCAGTGAGTGAAAGGCTACGAGCTGGATGGACAGACAGACATGGCTGTGGGTCTTATCGGTGACAAACACACACACACACACACACACACACACAAACACACACTCGGGTCATGGCACACTTCTACAGGGGATGATAAGACAACGGGACGGATTTTTGTCACCTGTGGGGACATGATGCCGACCTCTGGCCGGGTCACACAATCCCAAAACTCTGTGACACGTGAAACGCCTCATGCACCTGCAGACACACACTCTACCAGACCATCGTCTTATACTTTAATCGCCTTCAGATGACGGTCATGTCATGTCAGTGATTTAGGGGATAAGCAGACTCTGGTACGTTGCGTGTGTTGATATTTGTTGGGTGAGTCCGAGATAAAGAGTTGGGATTGAGACGTATTATAACTAATAAACTCTTGATTTTATGTTTACACAAGTCATTGGCATTTTTTTATTTAACCAGGTAGGCTAGTTTTATTTAACCAGGTAGGCTAGTTGAGAACACCTTTATTTAACCAGGTAGGCTAGTTGAGAACACCTTTATTTAACCAGGTAGGCTAGTTGAGAACACCTTTATTTAACCAGGTAGGCTAGTTGAGAACACCTTTATTTAACCAAGTAGGCTAGTTGAGAACACCTTTATTTAACCAGGTAGGCTAGTTGAGAACACCTTTATTTAACCAGGTAGGCTAGTTGAGAACACCTTTATTTAACCAGGTAGGCTAGTTGAGAACACCTTCATTTAACCAGGTAGGCTAGTTGAGAACACCTTTATTTAACCAGGTAGGCTAGTTGAGAACACCTTTATTTAACCAGGTAGGCTAGTTGAGAACACCTTTATTTAACCAGGTAGGCTAGTTGAGAACACCTTTATTTAACCAGGTAGGCTAGTTGAGAACACCTTTATTTAACCAGGTAGGCTAGTTGAGAACACCTTTATTTAACCAGGTAGGCTAGTTGAGAACACCTTTATTTAACCAGGTAGGCTAGTTGAGAACACCTTTATTTAACCAAGTAGGCTAGTTGAGAACACCTTTATTTAACCAGGTAGGCTAGTTGAGAACACCTTTATTTAACCAGGTAGGCTAGTTGATAACACCTTTATTTAACCAGGTAGGCTAGTTGAGAACACCTTTATTTAACCAGGTAGGCTAGTTGAGAACACCTTTATTTAACCAGGTAGGCTAGTTGAGAACAAGTTCTCATTTGCAACTGCGACCTGGCCAAGACATTGCAATTAGAGATGAAACAATAGAGGATTAACACTCATGCTAACTTGATAAAGTCATTTCAATATGAAACGGATGTGAAACGGCTAGCTTAGTTAGCGGTGTGCGCTAAATAGCGTTTCAATCGGTTACGTCACTTGCTCTGAGACCTTGAAGTAGTAGTTCCCCTTTCTCTGCAAGGGCTCTTGTGGAGTGATGGGTAACGATGCTTCGAGGGTGAATGTTGTCGTTGTGTGCAGAAGGTCCCTGGTTTGCGCCCGGGTATGGGTGAGGGGACGGTTTAAAATTATACTGTTACAAATACAAGAGTAATGTCCTTCACATCACTGACAGAAGTATATAGGACTTCATGTTTTACAGTGTTTTGACAATTCTCTAGTTATTGTTCCACTCTATCAGGTTACGAACCAGGACTCTGCTGATTCCAACCAATTCACCACAAAACCAATTCACCACAAAACCAATTCACCACAAAACCAATTCACCACAAAACCAATTCACCACAACACCAATTCACCACAACACCAATTCACCACAAAACCAATTCACCACAAAACCAATTCACAACAAAACCAATTCAGCATAAACCAATTCACCACAAAACCAATTCACCACAAAACCAATTCACTACAACACCAATTCACCACAAAACCAATTCAGCATAAACCAATTCACCACAAAACCAATTCACCACAACACCAATTCACCACAAAACCAATTCACCACAAAACCAATTCACCACAAAACCAATTCACAACGAAACCAATTCACCACAAAACCAATTCACCACAACACCAATTCACCACAACACCAATTCACCACAAAACCAATTCAGCATAAACCAATTCACCATAGCAGTGTGGCTTGTGACCATGCACCGAGCCCTCACACTCCAGTCCTGGCTTACTCTAGCCTTCCCAGGCCAGCGGAGAGTTAGCCATGTAGGCCAGGCCTGGCTATGTAATGAGGAACCTACCTGGGCTGTCACCTGAGCTGTACCTCTCCCCGCGAGGCCGTCTGGGCCGGGCTCCTGTAACCTTGCTCCTTGTCTTATCTCCCATTGTAACCTGGCTGTTATAGCCTCTCTCTCATGATGGATGATGTTCCTGTCTGATTACAGCAGGACAAAACACCCAGAGATCACCTATCTACTGTATAGCCAAAAGGCCAAGTCTTCCAGCCCTCATCCACTCTGCCAGGGGACCAAGTCCTCCAGCCCTCATCCACTCTGCCAGGGGACCAAGTCCTCCAGCCCTCATCCACTCTGCCAGGGGACCAAGTCCTCCAACCCTCATCCACTCTGCCAGGGGACCAAGTCCTCCAGCCCTCATCCACTCTGCCAGGGGACCAAGTTCTCCAGCCCTCATCCACTCTGCCAGGGACCCAAGTCCTCCAGCCCTCATCCACTCTGCCAGGGGACCAAGTCCTCCAGCCCTCATCCACTCTGCCAGGGGACCAAGTCCTCCAGCCCTCATCCCCTCTGCCAGGGGACCAAGTCCTCCAGCCCTCATCCCCTCTGCCAGGGGACCAAGTCCTCCAGCCCTCATCCACTCTGCCAGGGGACCAAGTCCTCCAGCCCTCATCCACTCTGCCAGGGGACCAAGTCCTCCAGCCCTCATCCACTCTGCCAGGGGACCAAGTCCTCCAGCCCTCATCCCCTCTGTCAGGGGACCATGTCCTCCAGCCCTCATCCCCTCTGTCAGGGGACCAAGTCCTCCAGCCCTCATCCACTCTGTCAGGGGACCAAGTCCTCCAGCCCTCATCCACTCTGCCAGGGGACCAAGTCCTCCAGCCCTCATCCACTCTGCCAGGGCACCAAGTCCTCCAGCCCTCATCCACTCTGCCAGGGGACCAAGTCCTCCAGCCCTCATCCACTCTGCCAGGGGACCAAGTCCTCCAGCCCTCATCCACTCTGCCAGGGGACCAAGTCCTCCAGCCCTCTGCCAGAGGCAGAAGAAGTTAGTTGGCCCTGGCCCCTGCTACAAGGGCTATGATTGGAAATGCACTTAAATAAACTCTTTTGTCAAGGTGTCAAAACATAATGGAAGAGTTTTTATAGGTGACTGATCATGGATAATCAAGGAAGGCACACTCATCGAATCTCTTTCAGATTTGAGCTAAATTTATTTAGAAATAAATGTAATCGATTGATCGAAAGATTCTTCATTACAAGGAAATCAGCACAGAAACCCACTATCTATATCATGTACCCCTGATAAGATACAGACAGAGAGGAACAACTCTCCCGAGTACTAGATAGGAATAGACTAGAGTTCTGTATGGTGCGAGCTGAGGAAAAACCCACAGGAAGGAAAAACACAGAGTATAAATGATTCAAAAACAGTCTCCTCCTCTGAGATCAGGTCACTGTCCTGCCTCGTATAAATCAGATTGGGAACCTGCTCTTTTTACCTGAGACACTGAGTCCCATCTCTCTATGCCCCCGGTGAGGACAGACGGGTCATTATCCATGCCACAGGGGACAAAGACGAGCCGGCACCCGATTCCCCCTCTGCCCCGTCGCCGGGCCGGTGTCTGGTTACAGCGGCAACGACACACGGCAACCCCGGGATGTTGCCGGGGCCCGGGTTCATCTCTGACCTCGGCGAGAGGTAGGTCGCTCACCAAATCACATTAAAGTTTCAGAAGGCCCAAAGGTCCCAGTCAGCAGTGTTAACAGCACCATTGTCCCCCAGTCCTCCCGGCTCAAAGGACCAGTGTAACGTGGCACTTGTATGTCCCCCTCACTGCCACCCCCCTGGATCTCACAGATAGAGTATCCCTGCCGATGCACAGAGGGAGGTGTGTCTTTGTATGTGTTCACCTAGGGGGGCTGGCATCCTAGCAGGGGATACATACATATTTTTGTTTCAATCCCATTTTTTTTTTTTTGCGGGGGGGTGAAGTGCTAAATGGCATATATTAAGTGCTTGTGTTGAGACGGAGACTGAGCGGTTAGTGATGTGTTGTTGTGTTAGGAGGAAAGTCCAGTTCATGCTTTAACGGGATGTGATCAGGCTCTGTCTGGTGTGGCTCAGATCAGGGGATTTCTGTGATTGAAGGTGTATCACATTAAACCTGCTCCTGTCTCATGTAATCACAAGAGCACAGAGACAAGGTCAAATGTATTTCCCTGTACTGTACCGTTACTATGAGCTCATCCTTCTACACACAACTGTAAATCTACATACACATTCACTATCAGTTTTTTGTGTTACCCAATCAGGTTGCTTTACCAAACTAGATTTTATTGTAATCTGCAAAATGACAAAATATCAAAACATTTTCCTCAGCTGGCGGGCAAGAGAAATGTCCACTCTCTTTAAGAGAACACAATATTGGTCTACTTGGGCTGTGTTTATACAGGCAGCCCAATTCTGATATTTTGCCCAATTATGGGCAAAATAAATAATCTGATTAGTCAAAGGACCAATTAGTTTAAAAATCTATCAGAATGTTGCAATCGCTTCTGTTTGGTTGCCTCAACAGGTTGCAACCGATATTTAGCAGCACTATGTATAAAGATCACACCATGGACATCTGTTATATAAAATCTGTAAATCTCTAAGACCCGAGGGTTAACTACTGTTGACTGTTACAATGGGAGATAATGCAATGATTATTGCTTTGGGTTTTCTTTTTCTCGACAGCATGAAAACAAACTGTATTTGCACCAAACAAAAGAACACCTGCTACAGATATTGTGCCGATCACAGCAAAGGATATTTTAGTAACAGCAGATGATTTATAACAGTGGAAAGATTCAGTTGATTTATTTGTAGTTGGGATTGCAGCCAGCATTGGAAAAAGTAATACTACAAACAATGAATACGAAATCAAGCAGCTATCAGTCACACGTCTCCCCGAAAAACAAACGTGGAGTACAGAGACCCAGGCCACTCCATTCTGCTTTCAACTACCATTCCTCAACATATAATGTGTTGGCTCAAAGACTCTTTTGAGAGTCTTTGAGCCAACACAAAATAAAGTAATTATTAAGATAGAATCGTTTAAAAAAAACTGTGACCACAAAACCTGAAACACACAATATGCCTCAATTCACAGAGGTCTCTGAGGATGTGTAATAGTTCTTGAAAACAGTCTGGTTATTCATCATCCGGTATTAAAAACCCAGATATACTCAAAGGTGATTTATGTGAATTAAAGATGCCTAGTGATTCCACATTTTGCTAAACAGTAGAGTTAAAAACATTTGAAGACTACATATACAATTATTGCAAGATACTTGCAAAATTAATACTGCAAAATTAGATTAGCCTACTTATGTTCTATAACATTACCGCAACACTATGCCCTCAGCCACAGGCTATGGAGCGGATTGCTGTCAGTCACACTACATTAAATCCAATGCAGGTCAAAAGTTTTAGATTTAACTCTGTGCTGCCATCTAGTGGTAAGGTGTCTACATACACACTCACTCTGTTTGCAAGATTCACCAGTGTAATTATAAACAGGCCCTATATAATGTCTCATGCGCTTACATGTGATATAATGTGATTGGCTCCAGCATTACAATATGATACAAAACTAAATATATTAAAACGACAATGTATCCATTGATTGTAATGGGTATGTCAATACTGTATTTTGGGGGGGTAATAGGATTATTGTGTCCATAGTACATAATGTCTTACACAGGAATATAAATAACCAATGTTTGTTGAATTATTTATCATGAAGGATTAGGCTCATTTAAAAGAAGGTCAAATTCACTAGAGAAAAAAACAACACAAGGGTGAATGTCAGCCTTATATATATATATATATATTATAATAAAGTATAATCATTTGTTAAAACATTCCATTGCTGTCTTCAAATAAATATCAGTGCTCTTTGATGAGTTTGAAGTGTTTGTACATCTCTTGCCTTGGACAAGTCCTTTCCTTATATTATTTTTTTTGACGTAACGCGTCGGTCCGTTTGACGCGTCGGTCCGTATGACGCGTCGGTCCGTATGACGCCGCATCTCTTTGTTGGTCCAGCGGCAGCTGCGCTCATGTTGTTGTAGCGACTCTCTCTCTCTCTGGAAATATTTTTTCTCTTTCGAAATATTTCGTCTCTTGTTTTCGTCGCGGTCCTGTACACATCCTAGTATCTATAGCGTTTGGTAATCATACCTTGACACAATATCAAGTTAAATCCGAGTAATGGACTCAGACGAAGGGTACAATTATGAATTCGACGAGGAGGAAGAGGAATGCAGCGAAGACAGCGCCGAGGAGGATCCCGAAGACGACACCCTGGAAGTGGAGTTGGACGATCCGGTTGTGGCCGGTGGAGAACGAGATGAATGTGGGGAGACCGGAGGCAGTGGCCTGGGACCCGGTCAAGACGAAGAGGATTATCGGTTCGAGGTTTTGACCGCTGAACAGATCCTTCAGCATATGGTCGAGTGTATCCGGGAGGTCAATGATGTCATCCAGGTGAGGGGTGAAGGAAAGGCCGAGGATGTCGGGTCTCGGTAGGCCGCAAATTGTAAAAAAAAACGTAAACAGCTCATTAATTACCGATTTAGGTGTACTTGTCCATCACAAACAATCGTAGGTGACTGTAAAACCTCAACGTATGTTTGTTAGCTAACCTTTACCTAACTATAGTTACAAACTAGTAACCTTAGTTTAGGTACTGTAGCTAAATTACTCCCGACTTCCATTTCAAACAAACTGTTACTGTAGCTAACTAAATGAATGGTATCTGTCTGGTAGGGAAGATGACAAAATGTTTTCTCTTTTAGTTTAGTCAATTAAAGGTTAGCTAACGAACCAATAGCATCATGTTATATCTCTTGAATGACAACGAGATATATAAGAGTGAGTTGTCAACTGTGCCAAGATGCTGACCCAACTAGCTACAATAAGATGAAATAAAGCAATCAATAATAATAACTATGAGACCCAGCCAGAGAGAAAACCTAGCTCGTTTGGCTAGTCATCTTTGTCATTATCCCCTGTTGCCTCCAACGTAGCTATTACAACACTGTCATCAACAGTATGTGTCTACTAATCATGGCATCAAAATGGAGAAAGTAGCTAATGTTACTGAGCTATTTAGGATTTCAACAAAAACCCTATCATCCCCTCCCTCCCTGTGTGTCCACAGTTTCACCTGGATTATCAACTAGATCACTTTACTATCTTTACTTTCCACTGTCTGATTTTAGTTGAGGCCTGTGCGCCTGAAACAACATGGCTGAAAACCTTGATTCCCACTTCTGTCAGCCACTGAGTTTGTCTGCAATGAATTGCAGATTTTTATTTATAAATCCTATTATTATTATTAGACACATTTTGAACAATTAATAGCCTTTTATTTTGTCCGTGTAACTGACATGACCGTACTGCTAGTTACCGGTTAGTGTATTATAATCCAATGCTAAATAGCTAGCTAGTTAAGAGGCTGTCTTTTAATAACAGTTATGAAGCTTTCCCGGAGGCCATATAAATGTGTATTTTTGCCTCCTCATTTTTGTGTTACTCTTCTCTAGAACCCTGCAACGATAACAAGAATACTTCTTAGTCACTTCAATTGGGACAAAGAGAAACTGATGGAAAGGTTAGTCGTGACATTGGCTCTCGTATGATTTTTTGATTGTTTTTGTTTTAAAAAAACAGTGTCATCTTCTTGGCTCTATTAGTGCCATCATTGTGTTAGGTTAGGTGGTCTGTTGAATGGCCATATGGTCTGGTATTACATTTACATTTAAGTCATTGAATAGACAGCATTGATCCAATGAATTGTCTGTTTACCAATTTCCCTGCAGACCCTTTTCAATGCTCCATTTGCGCTATGAGATCTGACAGAGGTTTCACCTTTGTCTTGGTGCTCTAGTTTGACTATGACTTATTGCCTTTCTATGTAACCGTTTGTTCTAGCATGACCCTAAAGACCCTATTCTAGTGAATAATACACCAGCCAATTAAAGTAGCGTGTTTCCCAGCCAGTGATGGTGACATGTCTTCTCTCACTAGATATTTTGATGGGAACCTTGACAAATTGTTCTCGGAATGCCATGTCATCAACCCCAGTAAGAAGTCGAGGACACGGCTGATGAACACGAGGTCCTCTGCTCAGGATCTTCCCTGTCAGATCTGCTACCTGAACTACCCAAACTCGGTCAGTACCCTACTCTGAAGGGAGAGATGCACGACACCCTATCCACTAGGCAGTAGTGTACATCTGAAAGGATCAGGCCATGCCAAGTCAGATCTCCTACCTGAACTACCCAAACTCAGTCAGTCAGTATTATGAAGGGAGACACCCCCTAGCCTCTAACCAGCCTCTAACCCTTACCCCCTAGACTCTAACCCGCTAACCCTTACCCCCTAGCCTCTTACCCCTTAGCCTCTTACCCCCTAGCCTCTTACCCTTACTCCCTAGCCTCTTACCCACTAACCCTTACCCCCTAGCCTCTAACCCATATCCCATAGCCTCTAACCCATACCCCCTAGCCTCTTACCCCCTAGCCTCTAACCCATACCCGCTAGCCTCTAACCCATACCCCCTAGCCTCTAACCCATACCCCCTAGCCTCTAACCCATACCCCCTAGCCTCTAACCCATACCCCCTAGCCTCTAACCCATACCCCCTAGCCTCTAACCCATACCCCCTAGCCTCTAACCCATTACCCCTAGCCTCTAACCCATTACCCCTAGCCCCTAACCCATACCCCTAACCCATACCCCCTAGCCTCTAACCCATACCCCCTAGCCTCTAACCCATACCCCCTAGCCTCTAACCCATACCCCCTAGCCTCTAAGCCTTACCCCTTAGCCTCTATGACTGAAACTTCATCTTCCTCTCCCACAGTACTTCACTGGCCTGGAGTGTGGACACAAGTTCTGCATGCAGTGTTGGGGTGACTACTTGACTACCAAAATCATTGAGGAGGGGATGGGACAGGTAAGCACCACAAACACCTTTGTTGTTTAACCAGAGAAAAGAGCCTTACGGTAAGAATCCCTTGGTGGGCGGGGCCTGGCAAGAGGTCAGCAGGAAGTAGTCAAGAAGGAAGCAATGCAATAGCACAGACAAAACGTTAAAACAATGACCTTTGACCAAGCGCTTATTCATACATACATACATTCATACACACAGCATGTATGTATGTATCGTTACCATGGACTGTAAACTTTTATTCCGACTCAGGAAAAGCAATCATTGGGCTTTTTGTTGAGATGTGGAAAAAAATCTCACCAATGTTTCCTTTCTCTTTCTTTAAACAACAACAAAAAAAGACGATTTCCTGCCCTGCTCACAGCTGTGATATATTGGTGGACGACAACACAGTCATGTAAGTGTTACGTCGCTGTCGCTTTACATTCCACAGCAGGTAGACTAGCGGTTACAGCGTTGGGACGGTCACTGAAAGGTTGCTGGTTTCCAAATACCCGCGCCGTCAAGATGAAAAATCTGTCTGTGCCCTTGAGCAAGACACTTAACCCCGATTTGCTCCAGGGGCTCCTTACTACTATGGAGGACCCTGTAAAAAAACAACACATTTCACTGCATCTATCCGCTCTGTGACAGTAAAGCTTTTATTTATTTATTTATTTATTATTATTATGTTTCAACATTACATACACGCTGCTAGTTCTACTCGCTGCTAGTTCTACACGCTGCTAGTTCTACACGCTGCTAGTTCCACACGCTGCGAGTTCCACACGCTGCGAGTTCCACACGCTGCGAGTTCCACGCGCTGCTAGTTCTACACGCTGCTCACTCTACACTCTGCTAGTTCTACACGCTGCTAGTTCTACCCGCTGCTAGTTCTACCCGCTGCTAGTTCTATATGCTGCTAGTTCTACACGCTGCTAGTTCTGCACGCTGCTAGTTCTGCACGCTGCTAGTTCTGCACGCTGCTAGTTCTGCACGCTGCTAGTTCTCCACGCTGCTAGTTCTACACGCTGCTAGTTCCACACGCTGCTAGTTCCACACGCTGCTAGTTCCACACGCTGCGAGTTCCACACGCTGCGAGTTCCACGCGCTGCTAGTTCCACGCGCTGCTAGTTCTACACGCTGCTCACTCTACACTCTGCTAGTTCTACACGCTGCTAGTTCTACACGCTGCTAGTTCTACCCGCTGCTAGTTCTACCCGCTGCTAGTTCTACACGCTGCTAGTTCTACGCGCTTCTAGTTCTACCCGCTGCTAGTTCTACGCGCTGCTAGTTCTGCACGCTGCTAGTTCTGCACGCTGCTAGTTCTGCACGCTGCTAGTTCTACACGCTGCTAGGTCTACACGCTGCTAGTTCTACACGCTGCTAGGTCTACACGCTGCTAGGTCTACACGCTGCTAGTTCTACACGCTGCTAGTTCTACACGCTGCTAGTTCTACACGCTGCTAGTTCTACACTAGTTCTACACGCTGCTAGTTCTACACGCTGCTAGTTCTACACGCTGCTAGTTCTACACTAGTTGTACACGCTGCTAGTTCTACACGCTGCTAGTTCTACACGCTGCTAGTTCTACACTAGTTCTACACGCTGCTAGTTCTACACGCTGCTAGTTCTACACGCTGCTAGTTCTACACTAGTTCTACACGCTGCTAGTTCTACACGCTGCTAGTTCTACACGCTGCTAGTTCTACACTAGTTCTACACGCTGCTAGTTCTACACGCTGCTAGTTCTACACGCTGCTAGTTCTACACGCTGCTAGTTCTACACTAGTTCTACACGCTGCTAGTTCTACACGCTGCTAGTTCTACACGCTGCTAGTTCTACACTAGTTCTACACGCTGCTAGTTCTACACGCTGCTAGTTCTACACGCTGCTAGTTCTACACGCTGCTAGTTCTACACGCTGCTAGTTCTACACGCTGCTAGTTCTACACGCTGCTAGTTCTACACTAGTTCTACACGCTGCTAGTTCTACACGCTGCTAGTTCTACACGCTGCTAGTTCTACACGCTGCTAGTTCTACACGCTGCTAGTTCTACACGTGAAAGTTGAAGATGTAGAGTAGCAGATGAGTTTTATAAATCACATTTTTTTGTTTTGTTGTATGTGTTCAAATCCAGTACATTTTAATGATCATTTGAAAACCTAATGATTTTCCTATAGGAGACTGATCACAGAGTCCAAGGTGAAGTTGAAGTACCAACACTTGATTACCAATAGTTTTGTAGAGGTAAGATGTGTAATGTTCTTCATTGATTATATACGCACGCACACACACACACACACACACACACACACACACACACACACACACACACACACACACACACACACACACACACACACACACACACACACACACACACACACAGCATCTTGTGCTTTACATGGAGATGTCTGTACTCTAAAATACAATGTAGCTGTTTTCCATGTAAACCTAGCTGTGAGAATATTGAATCTGTTCTTCAGATGTTAGATCATCTTGCTTGTTTGGGAGAAGAGGAGGATTGGCATGTATTCCTTCTGCTTGTATCCCGTTTCTCATGCTCCTGTCCTCTCGTCCTCAGTGCAATCGACTGTTAAAATGGTGCCCAGCGCCAGACTGTCATCACGTAGTCAAAGTCCAGTACCCAGATGCTAAGCCTGTGAGATGCACATGTGGCCGGCAGTTCTGGTAAGAGACAAGCCATACCATGACTTACATTCCTTGCTTAATGGTTTTGTTTGTTGTACATCACACGTTCTCTGGTATGTAAAAGACCCATCTACCACTAATACTCACACAGGAGACGTCTTGATTTTATTCACACACTGTTCTCAAAACGCATGATGATATCTCCTGCCGTTGTCACACAAATGGAATCCTATATAATAGGAAAAAAAGGCATTGATTTTAATGGTTACATGTGGATCTTTATTTCAACCCAATTCATTGCAGCTTCAATTGTGGCGAGAACTGGCATGATCCCGTCAAGTGTAAGGTATGTCACAACAGAGTCTAAATGCAACCCTCCCTGTCAGTGGTAATGTAATAGTGGTCAGACGCTGTCCACAAAAACAACTCTAACCCTTACCCCATATACATTTAATGTACTGTAGGTCTGACAGGATAGGTGGTGGTAGCTTCACCTTGTCCCCTGGTAGGATAGGTGGTAGCTTCACCTTGTCCCCTGGTAGGATAGGTGGTGGTAGCTTCACCTTGTCCCCTGGTAGGATAGGTGGTGGTAGCTTCACCTTGTCCCCTGACAGGATAGGTGGTGGTAGCTTCACCTTGTCCCCTGGTAGGATAGGTGGTGGTAGCTTCACCTTGTCCCCTGGTAGGATAGGTGGTGGTAGCTTCACCTTGTCCCCTGGTAGGATAGGTGGTGGTAGCTTCACCTTGTCCCCTGGTAGGATAGGTGGTGGTAGCTTCACCTTGTCCCCTGGTAGGATAGGTGGTGGTAGCTTCACCTTGTCCCCTGGTAGGATAGGTGGTGGTAAGCTTCACCTTGTCCCCTGGTAGGATAGGTGGTAGCCTCACCTTGTCCCCTGGTAGGATAGGTGGTAGCTTCACCTTGTCCCCTGGTAGGATAGGTAGAATGGTCACCATATTGCTTATCCTTTCAGTTCTCCACTAGTGACCAATGGGTTGGTTCTAGACTGGGCCCGAGTCTACACATTCATGGTTAGTGGTAAAGTGTTCTTGGGACAGAGGTCCCCTGACATGAACATAGTTATACTGTAATATAGTTACATTTATCAAACGAAGATTGGTTTACTTTGAACTTGTTGTATTGAATATCGTTGTTGTAATCTTTCAGTGGTTGAGGAAATGGATCAAGAAGTGTGACGATGACAGCGAGACGTCTAACTGGATCGCAGCCAATACAAGGGTATTTAAAAAGGCTTTGCTCTAAATTACAATCCTGGTCTGTTTTTTTATGCATCACTTGTGTGTCCTTCCCACGAAACCAGGTAGATTTGTATTTTTAGTATCTCTTTAAGCATTTTAGGACTGGTTTCCCCCAGATACAGATTACGCCCTATTCCTGGACTAAAAGCATTCTCGGTGGATATTCTAGGCTTAATCTGTGTCAGGGAAACTGGCTCTTACATGTTGCTCTATAGTGCTGCCGCTGTGCGAACGATGGACTGTTACTGAGCCCCCATCTCTGCTTGGCCATCTGTCCCTCAGGAGTGCCCCAAATGCCACGTGACCATTGAGAAGGACGGCGGTTGCAACCACATGGTGTGTCGGAACCAGAGCTGCAAGGCAGAGTTCTGCTGGGTCTGCCTGGGGCCCTGGGAACCACACGGCTCTGCCTGGTGGGTGGGTGGGGGATCTACCTCCTACTGACTAGTGCTATTTTACTGGAAGCCTATGGGTATCTGACTAAACTAGCATGCTAGTAAGATACCCATAGACTTAACCCACGCAGTCATTGTAAGAATTTGTTCTTAACGCTAGTTAGAGGTAGTTTCACGAGCTAATGCTAACTTCCTTCATACTGGCCACAGAAACGTAAAAGGGTATCGGCGAGTTCATTTGACTCTGGGGGAAGTTGATTAATGACCTCACTGCCAACATTCAGAAGTATCCCTTTTAGATTCCATTATTGTCCTTCTGCTTTATCCCAACACCCCAGAAAGACACATACAGGTTGGAGCGGGGGGGGGAGGGGGGCTGCCTTACTTGGGCAGGTGTTGTGGTGGGGGTTAGAGGCCAGGGGGTATGGGTTAGAGGCCAGGGGGTATGGGTTAGAGGCCAGGGGGTATGGGTTAGAGGCCAGGGGGTATGGGTTAGAGGCCAGGGGGTATGGGTTAGAGGCCAGGGGGTATGGGTTAGAGGCCAGGGGCTATGGGTTAGAGGCCAGGGGCTATGCGACTTCAAATGTGTGTGTGTGTATATACACTGCTCAAAAAAATTAAGGGAACACTAAAATAACACATCCTAGATCTGAATGAATGAAATATTCTTATTGAATACTTTTCTTTACATAGTTGAATGTGCTGACAACAAAATCACATAAAAATGATTAATGGAAATCAAATGTATCAACCCATGGAGGTCTGGATTTGGAGTCACACTCAAAATTAAAGTGGAAAACCACACTACAGGCTGATCCAACTTTGATGTAATGTCCTTAAAACAAGTCAAAATGAGGCTCAGTAGTGTGTGTGGCCTCCAGCCACATGAGGTCTTGCATTAGGAACCCAGGGCCAACCGCACCAGCATATGGTCTCACAAGGGGTCTGAAGATCTCATCTCGGTACCTAATGGCAGTCAGGCTACCTCTGGCGAGCACATGGAGGCCCCCAAAGAAATGCCACCCCACACCATGACTGACCCACCGCCAAACCGGTCATGCTGGAGGATGTTGCAGGCAGCAGAACGTTCTCCACGGCGTCTCCAGACTCTGTCACGTCTGTCACATGTGCTCAGTGTGAACCTGCTTTCATTTGTGAAGAGCACAGGGCGCCAGTGGCGAATTTGCCAATCTTGGTGTTCTCTGGCAAATGCCAAACGTCCTGCACGGTGTTGGGCTGTAAGCACAACCCCCCCCACCTGTGGACGTCGGGCCCTCATACCACCCTCATGGAGTCTGTTTCTGACCGTTTGAGCAGACACATGCACATTTGTGGCCTGCTGGAGGTCATTTTGCAGGGTTCTGGCAGTGCTCCTCCTGCTCCTCCTTGCACAAAGGCGGAGGTAGCGGTCCTGCTGCTGAGTTGTTGCCCTCCTATGGCCTCCTCCATGTCTCCTGATGTACTGGTCTGTCTCCTGGTAGCGCCTCCATGCTCTGGACACTACGCTGACAGACACAGCAAACCTTGCCACAGCTCGCATTGATGAGCTGCACTTCCTGAGCCACTTGTGTGGGTTGTAGACTCCGTCTCATGCTACCACTAGAGTGAAAGCACCGCCAGCATTCAAAAGTGACCAAAACATCAGCCAGGAAGCATAGGAACTGAGAAGTGGTCTGTGGTCCCCACCTGCAGGACCACTCCTTTATTGGGGGTGTCTTGCTAATTGCCTACCTGTTGTCTATTCCATTTGCACAACAGCATGTGAAATTTATTGTCAATCAGTGTTGCTTCCTAAGTGGCCAGTTTGATTTCACAGAAGTGTGATTGACTTGGAGTTACATTTTGTTGTTTAAGTGTTCCCTTTATTTTTTTGAGCAGTGTATATTGGGACTAAAATGTTTTTTTTGTGTTTTTTGTCCTCTCACTAATTCCTAGCTCTGTGTTTATTGTAGGTACAACTGCAACCGCTACAATGAGGATGATGCCAAGGCAGCGAGGGACGCCCAAGAGGTAACAGTGAGTCATGGTGTCTTTAGTGTTCCTCACTGTAGACTAGAATCACAACACAGTCCGGGTCTTTGTTGACCATCATGTATAATGATAGACGTATTTCCTCATTCCCACAACAGTTCAGTGATGGTGTAGTGGTGGCTATGCTAGTGATGGCTATGCTAGTGGTGGCTATGCTAGTGGTGGCTATGCCAGTGGTGGCTATGCCAATGGTGGCTATGCCAGTGGTGGCTATGCTAGTGATGGCTATGCCAGTGGTGGCTATGCTAGTGGTGGCGTGATGGTGTATTTGTGGCTATGCTAGTGGTGGCTATGCTAGTGATGGTGTAGTGGTGGCTATGCTAGTGATGGTGTAGTGGTGGCTATGCTAGTGATGGTGTAGTGGTGGCTATGCTAGTGATGGTGTAGTGGTGGCTATGCTAGTGATGGTGTAGTGGTGGCTATGCTAGTGATGGTGTAGTGGTGGCTATGCTAGTGATGGTGTAGTGGTGGCTATGCTAGTGATGGTGTAGTGGTGGCTATGTAGTGATGGTGTAGTGGTGGCTATGCTAGTGGTGGCTATGCTAGTGACGTGCAGTGGTGGCTATGCTAGTGACGGTGCAGTGGTGGCTATGCTAGTGACGGTGCAGTGGTGGCTATGCTAGTGATGGTGTAGTGGTGGCTATGCTAGTGATGGTGTAGTGGTGGCTATGCTAGTGATGGTGTAGTGGTGGCTATGCTAGTGATGGTGTAGTGGTGGCTGTGTAGTGGTGGCTATGCTAGTGACGGTGCAGTGGTGGCTATGCTAGTGACGGTGCAGTGGTGGCTATGCTAGTGACGGTGCAGTGGTGGCTATGCTAGTGACGGTGCAGTGGTGGCTATGCTAGTGATGGTGCAGTGGTGGCTATGCTAGTGATGGTGCAGTGGTGGCTATGCTAGTGATGGTGCAGTGGTGGCTATGCTAGTGATGGTGTAGTGGTGGCTATGCTAGTGATGGTGCAGTGGTGGCTATGCTAGTGATGGTGTAGTGGTGGCTATGCTAGTGATGGTGTAGTGGTGGCTATGCTAGTGATGGTAACGTGGCTATGCTAGTGATGGTGCAGTGGTGGCTATGCTAGTGACGGTGTAGTGATGGCTATGCTAGTGACGGTGCAGTGGTGGCTATGCTGGTGACGGTGTGGTGGTGGCTATGCTGGTGACGGTGTGGTGGTGGCTATGCTAGTGGTGGCTATGCTAGTGGTGGTGTGGTGGTGGCTATGCTAGTGGTGGTGTAGTGGTGGCTATGCTAGTGATGGTGTAGTGGTGGCTATGCTAGTGATGGTGTAGTGGTGGCTATGCTAGTGATGGTGTAGTGGTGGCTATGCTAGTGACGGTGTAGTGGTGGCTATGCTGGTGACGGTGCAGTGGTGGCTATGCTAGTGACGGTGCAGTGGTGGCTATGCTAGTGACGGTGCAGTGATGGCTATGCTAGTGACGGTGCAGTGGTGGCTATGCTAGTGACGGTGCGGTGGTGGCTATGCTAGTGATGGTGTGGTGGTGGCTATGCTAGTGGTGGCTATGGTGGTGGCGGTGTGGTGGTGGCTATGCTGGTGACGGTGTGGTGGTGGCTATGCTGGTGACGGTGTGGTGGTGGCTATGCTGGTGACGGTGTGGTGGTGGCTATGCTGGTGACGGTGTGGTGGTGGCTATGCTAGTGGTGGCTATGCTAGTGGTGGTGTGGTGGTGGCTATGCTAGTGGTGGTGTAGTGGTGGCTATGCTAGTGGTGGTGTAGTGGTGGCTATGCTAGTGATGGTGTAGTGGTGGCTATGCTAGTGATGGTGTAGTGGTGGCTATGCTAGTGATGGTGTAGTGGTGGCTATGCTGGTGATGGCTGTAGTGGTGGCTATGCTAGTGATGGTGTAGTGGTGGCTATGCTAGTGATGGTGTAGTGGTGGCTATGCTAGTGATGGTGTAGTGGTGGCTATGCTAGTGACTGGGGAGTGGTGGTGTAGTAGTGGCTATGCTGGTGGCTGTGTAGTGGTGGCTATGCTAGTGACTGGGTAGTGGATATGCTAGTGACGGTGTAGTGGTGGCTATGCTGGTGGCTGTGTAGTGGCGGTGTAGTAGTGGCGGTGTAGTGATGGCTATGCTGGTGGCGGTGTAGTGATGGCTATGCTGGTGGCGGTGTAGTGATGGCTATGCTGGTGGCTGTGTAGTGGTGGCTATGCTGGTGGCTGTGTAGTGGTGGCTATGCTGGTGGCTGTGTAGTGGTGGCTATGCTGGTGGCTGTGTAGTGGTGGCTATGCTGGTGGCTGTGTAGTGGTGGCTATGCTGGTGGCTGTGTAGTGGTGGCTATGCTAGTGGCGGTGTAGTGGTGGCTATGCTAGTGGCGGTTTAGTGGTGGCTATGCTAGTGATGGTGTACTTAAGCAATAAGGCCAGAGTGGGTGTGGTATATGGCTAATATACCACGGCTAGGGACTGTCCATAGGCATAGGCATGGTATATTGGCACTATACCTCACCCCCCGAGGTGCCTTATTGCTATTATAAACTGGTTACCAACGTAATTAGAGCAGTAAAAATAAATGTTTAGTCATACCTGTGGTATACCACGGCTGTCAGCCAATCATCATTCAGGGCTCGAACCACCTAGTTTATAATGGTGGTTATGCTTGTTATTGGGTACTGGTGGTCATGCCTGTTATGGCGTACTGGTGGTTATGGCGTACTGGTGGTTATGGCGTACTGGTGGTTATGCCTGTTATGGCGTACTGGTGGTTATGCCTGTTATGGCGTACTGGTGGTTATGCCTGTTATGGCGTACTGGTGGTTATGCCTGTTATGGCGTACTGGTGGTTATGCCTGTTATGGCGTACTGGTGGTTATGCCTATTATGGCGTACTGGTGGTTATGCCTGTTATGGCGTACTGGTGGTTATGGCGTACTGGTGGTTATGCCTGTTATGGCGTACTGGTGGTTATGCCTGTTATGGCATACTGGTGGTTATGGCGTACTGGTGGTTATGCCTGTTATGGCGTACTGGTGGTTATGCCTGTTATGGCATACTGGTGGTTATGGCGTACTGGTGGTTATGCCTGTTATGGCATACTGGTGGTTATGGTGTACTGGTGGTCATGCCTGTTATGGTGTACTGGTGGTTATGCCTGTTATGGCGTACTGGTGGTTATGCCTGTTATGGCATACTGGTGGTTATGCCTGTTATGGCGTACTGGTGGTTATGGCGTACTGGTGGTTATGGCGTACTGGTGGTTATGCCTGTTATGGCGTACTGGTGGTTATGCCTGTTATGGCGTACTGGTGGTTATGCCTGTTATGGCGTACTGGTGGTTATGCCTGTTATGGCGTACTGGTGGTTATGCCTGTTATGGCGTACTGGTGGTTATGCCTGTTATTGCGTACTGGTGGTTATGCCTGTTATTGTGTACTGGTGGTTATGCCTGTTATTGCGTTCTGGTCGTTATGCCTGTTATGGCGTACTGGTGGTTATGGCGTACTGGTCGTTATGCCTGTTATGGCGTACTGGTGGTTATGGCGTACTGGTGGTTATGGCGTACTGGTGGTTATGGCGTACTGGTGGTTATGGCGTACTGGTGGTTATGGCGTACTGGTGGTTATGCTTGTTATGGCGTACTGGTGGTTATGCCTGTTATGGCGTACTGGTGGTTATGCCTGTTATGGCGTACTGGTCGTTATGCCTGTTATGGCGTACTGGTGGTTATGGCGTACTGGTGGTTATGGCGTACTGGTGGTTATGGCGTACTGGTGGTTATGCCTGTTATGGCGTACTGGTGGTTATGCCTGTTATGGCGTACTGGTGGTTATGCCTGTTATGGCATACTGGTGGTGGTTGTACTAGTGGGCGGGGGGGTTGTACTAGTGCACGGGGGTTGTGTTAGTAGTTATACTAGTGGTGGGTGGGTGGGCTGGTGGTTATACTAGTAGTGGTGGGTGGGTGGGCTAGTGGTTATACTAGTGGGTGGGTGGGCTAGTGGTTATACTAGTGGTGGGTGGGTGGGCTAGTGGTTATACTAGTGGTGGGTGGGTGGGCTAGTGGTTATACTAGTGGTGGGTGTGTGGGCTGGTGGTTATACTACTAGTAGTGGTGGGTGGGCTAGTGGTTATACTAGTGGTGGGTGGGTGGGCTGGTGGTTATACTACTAGTAGTGGTGGGTGGGCTAGTGGTTATACTAGTGGGGGGTGGGCTAGTGGTTATACTAGTGGTGGGTGGGTGAGCTAGTGGTTATACTAGTGGGGGTGGGTGGGTGGGCTAGTGGTTATACTAGTGGGGGTGGGTGAGCTAGTGGTTATACTAGTGGGTGGGTGGGCTAGTGGTTATACTACCAGTAGTGGTGGGTGGGCTAGTGGTTATACTAGTGGGGGGTGGGCTAGTGGTTATACTACTAGTAGTGGTGGGTGGGTGGGCTAGTGGTTATACTACTAGTAGTGGTGGGTGGGCTAGTGGTTATACTAGTGGGGGGTGGGTGCTAGTGGTTATACTACTAGTATTGGTGGGTGGGTGGGCTAGTGGTTATACTACTAGTAGTGGTGGGTGGGCTAGTGGTTATACTAGTGGGGGTGGGTGGGCTAGTGGTTATACTAGCTAGTAGTGTGGTGGGTGGGCTAGTGGTTATACTACTAGTAGTGGTGGGTGGGTGGGCTAGTGGTTATACTAGTGGGGGGTGGGCTAGTGGTTATACTACCAGTAGTGGTGGGTGGGCTAGTGGTTATACTAGTGGGGGGTGGGCTAGTGTTTATACTACTAGTAGTGGGGGGTGGGCTAGTGGTTATACTACTACTAGTAGTGGTGGGTGGGCTAGTGGTTATACTACTAGTAGTGGTGGGTGGGTGGGCTAGTGGTTATACTACTAGTAGTGGTGGGTGGGCTAGTGGTTATACTAGTGGGGGGGTGGGCTTGTGGTTATACTACTAGTAGTGGTGGGTGGGTGGGCTAGTGGTTATACTACTAGTAGTGGTGGGTGGGCTAGTGGTTATACTAGTGGGGGTGGGTGGGTGGGCTAGTGGTTATACTAGTAGTGGGGGTGGGTGGGCTAGTGGTTATACTAGTGGGGGGTGGGCTAGTGGTTATACTAGTGGGGGGTGGGCTAGTGGTTATACTAGTGGGGGGTGGGCTAGTGGTTATACTACTACTAGTAGTGGGGGTGGGCTAGTGGTTATACTACTACTAGTAGTGGGGGTGGGCTAGTGGTTATACTAGTGGGGGTGGGTGGGCTAGTGGTTATACTACTAGTAGTGGGGGGTGGGCTAGTGGTTATACTACTACTAGTAGTGGTGGGTGGGCTAGTGGTTATACTAGTGGGGGGGTGGGCTAGTGGTTATACTACTAGTAGTGGGGGTGGGCTAGTGGTTATACTACTAGTAGTGGTTGGTGGGCTAGAGGTTATACTACTAGTAGTGGGGGTGGGCTAGTGGTTATACTACTACTAGTAGTGGTGGGTGGGCTAGTGGTTATACTAGTGGGGGGTGGACTAGTGGTTATACTACTAGTAGTGGGGGGGGGTGGGCTAGTGGTTATACTACTAGTTGTGGGGGTGGGCTAGTGGTTATACTACTAGTAGTGGGGGGTGGGCTAGTGGTTATACTACTAGTAGTGGTGGGTGGGCTAGTGGTTATACTACTAGTAGTGGGGGTGGGCTAGTGGTTATACTACTAGTAGTGGTGGGTGGGCTAGTGGTTATACTAGTGGGGGGTGGGCTAGTGGTTATACTACTAGTTGTGGTGGGTGGGCTGGTGGTTATACTACTAGTAGTGGTGGGTGGGCTAGTGGTTATACTACTAGTAGTGGTGGGTGGGCTAGTGGTTATACTACTAGTAGTGGTGGGTGGGCTAGTGGTTATACTAGTGGTGGGTGGGCTAGTGGTTATACTACTAGTAGTGGTGGGTGGGCTAGTGGTTATACTAGTGGTGGGTGGGCTAGTGGTTATACTAGTGGGGGGTGGGCTAGTGGTTATACTAGTGGTGGGTGGGCTAGTGGTTATACTACTAGTAGTGGTGGGTGGGCTAGTGGTTATACTAGTGGTGGGTGGGCTAGTGGTTATACTACTAGTAGTGGTGGGTGGGCTAGTGGTTATACTACTGGTTATACTAGTGGTGGGTGGGCTAGTGGTTATACTAGTGGGGGGTGGGCTAGTGGTTATACTACTAGTAGTGGGGGTGGGCTAGTGGTTATACTAGTGGGGGGTGGGCTAGTGGTTATACTAGTAGTAGTGGGTGGGCTAGTGGTTATACTACTAGTAGTGGTGGGTGGGCTAGTGGTTATACTAGTGGGGGGTGGGCTAGTGGTTATACTAGTGGTAGGTGGGCTGTTACAGTTGAAGTGGAGCTAGTGGTTATGATTTTTCAATACCGTGGAGGGGATACCTTTTATTTTTTATTTTTTTTGTTTAATGACTTACAACAATACTGAATGAACACTTAATGAACACTTAAGTCAGGCTTGTAGACCTTGCTCGCACATGCTTTTTCAGTTCTGCCCACAAATTTTCTATAGGATTGAGGTCAGGGCTTTGTGATGGCCACTCCAATACCTTGACTTTGTTGTCCTTAAGCCATTTTGCCACAGCTTTGGAAGTATGCTTGAGGTCATTGTCCATTCGGAAGACCCAAGCTTTATCTTCCTGACTGATGTCTTGAGATGTTGCTTCAATATATCCAAATAATTTTCCTGCCTCATGACGCCATCTATTGTGTGAAGTGCACCAGTCCCTCCTGCAGCAAAGCACCCCCACAACATGATGCTGCCACCCCCGTGCTTCACGGTTGGGATGGTGTTACATTTACATTTAAGTCATTTAGGACGCTATATAAAGAGCGACTTACAAATTGGTGCATTCACCTTATGACATCCAGTGGAACAACCACTTTACAATAGTGGTCTAAATATTTTAAGGGGGGGGGGGTGAGAAGGATTACTTTATCCTATCCTAGGTATTCCTTAAAGAGGTGGGGTTTCTAGTGGGAAGGTGGTGATTGTATCCTGGGCTAGGGGTTATACCATAGTGGGGGTTTTGACTGGCTAGTGGTTATACTAGTGGTAGGGAGGCGAGCAGGCCAGAGGTGGATGACTAGTGCCCTTATAGTGGGGATCAGTGGAGGTAGTGGTTATACAGCTAGTAAGCACCATGGTCTTGTAGGGATGGGCTAGTGGTTATACTAGGAGCGGGGTGGGCGTGAGAGAACTAGTGGAACACTAGGTGGGCTGGTTATACTACGTTCTGGATGAGTTGTGGGCTAGTGGTTATACCCAGCCAGTGTTGCAGTAATCCAGGGGAGATGCTAGTGGTTAGGACTACGCCGCTTCCTGTGTGAGGCAGGGTGGGCTAGGATGGTGTATAGCATGAACTAGTAGTGGTGGGTGAGCTAGTGGTTGTCCAGGATCACTACTAGTAGGAGGACACAATGGAGTTGTCAACCGTGATGGCTAGTGGGCAGTCCTTCCCCGGGAGGAAAAGCTAGTAGTGGTGGGCTGAGGTGGTGATCCGTTACACTATATGTCTGCCAGACATGCAGTGCGAGTGGTCATCAGAAGGGGGGCTAGTGGTTATACTCTGTAGATAGGAGAGACCATGTGAGGTTATGACAGAGCCAAGTGACTTGGTGTATACTACTAGTAGTGGGGGACACCAGTGGTGAGAGCGCGTGGTGAGGAGACAGATTCTACCTGGTAGGAGCGACCTAGGACGCAATAGTGGAGATGGGCAACTGGAGAGGGTGGAGAGGAGGATCTGATGGTTCACAGTATCGAAGGCAGCCGATAGGGAAGGATGAGCAGAGGTTATTAGCTTTAGTGGTGCGGAGCGCCTCCGTGATACAGAGAAGAGCAGTCTAGTTGAATGACTAGTCTAAACCTGACTGATTTGGATCAAGAAGGTCATTCTGAGAGCTAGTGGTTGACCAAGGACGGCACTCAAAAGTTTTGGAGAGAAAAGAAAGGGGATACTGGTCTGTATTGTTGACATCGGAGGGATCGGTGTGGGTTTTTTCAGAAGGGGTGCAGTCTCGCTCTCTTGAAGTTAGCCACGGTCAGGGATAAGTTGATGAGCGAGGTGAGGTAAGGGAGAAGGTCTCCGGAAATGGTCTGGAGAAGAGAGGAGGGGATAGGGTTTGTTGGGCGGTGGCCGTCACAAGACGAGATTTCATCTGGAGAGAGAGGGGAGAAAGAGGTCAGAGCACAGGGTAGGGCAGTGTGAGCAGAACCAGCGGTGTTGTTTGACTTAGCAAACGAGGATCGGATGTTTCTTCTTTTCAAAATGGTTGACGAAGTCATCTGCAGAGAGGGAGGAGGGGGAGGGGAGGAGGATTCAGGAGGGAGGAGAATGTGGCAAAGAGCTTCCTAGGGTTAGAGGCAGATGCTTGGAATTTAGAGTGGTAGAAAGTGGCTTTAGCAGCAGAGACAGAGGAGGAAAATGTTTGCCAGGTCTGCCCAGGCAAATTTTCTCCATTTCCGGATTGATGTTCTGTGAGCTTTGTGATGTCAAGCCACGGAGCGGGAGGGAGGACCGAGCCTGGAAGATGACTTTGTTGTCAAAGGATGCAGAAAGGGAGGAGAGGAGGGTTAAAGCAGAATCATTTTTTGAGCAGAGGGAAGAGATGATTGGAAGAGGAGAGAGTAGCGGGGGAGAGAGAGCGAAGGTTGGGAGGCGCGATACCATCCGAGTAGGGGCAGTGTGGGAAGTGTTGGATGAGAGCGAGAGAAAGGATACAAGGTAGTGGTCGGAGACTTGGAGAGTTGCAATGAGGTTAGTGGAAGAACAGCATCTAGTAAAGATGATCCAAATATTTTCCTGCCTCATGGGGGAAGGTGATCAAAAGAGGAGAGGAGTAAAGAAGGAGGCAGAGAGGAATGAGTGGTGTGGGGAGGTTAAAGTGCCCAGAACAGTCCCTCCTGCAGCAAAGGACCCCCACAACATGATGCTGCCACCCCCGTGGGGACCTGGAGGGTTGGGATGTTGTTCTTCGGCTTGCAAGCCTACCCCTTTTTCCTCCAAACAAAACAATGGTCATTATGGCCAAACAGTTCTATTTTTGTTTGCTGTTGCAAACCGTAGTCTGGCTTTTTTATGGTGGTAATTTTGGAGCAGTCTGAGCGGCCTTTCAGGTTATGTCGATATAGGACTCGTTTTACTGTGGATATAAATACTTTTGTACCTGTTTCTTCCAGCATCTTCACAAGGTCCTTTGCTGTTGTTCTGGGATTGATTTGCATTTTTCGCACCAAAGTACGTTCATCTCTAGGAGACAGAACGCGTCTCCTTCATGAGCACTATGACGGCTGAGTGGTCCCATGGTGTTTATAGTTGCGTACTATTGTTTGTACAGATGAATGTGGCACCTTAAGGTGTTTGGAAATTGTTCCCAAGGATGAACCAGACTTGTGGAGATCTTGGCTGATATTATTTTATGAGGTCTTGGCTGATTTATTTTGAGTTTCCCATGATGTTAAGCACTGAGTTTGAAGGTAGGCCTTGAAATACATCCACAAGTACAGCTCCAATTGACTCAAATGATGTCAATTAGCCTATAAACTTCTGACCCACTGGAATTGTGATACAGTGAATTATAAGTGAAATAATGTGTCTGTAAACAACTGTTTGAAAAATTACTTGTCAGGCACACAGTAAATTTTGTTATTGTGTTCTAGTGGTGGTGGTGGTGCTGCTGCTAGTTATTGTGTTCTAGTGGTGGTGGTGGTGGTGGTGCTGTTAGTTATGGTGTTCTAGTGGTGGTGGTGCTGCTGCTAGTTATTGTGTTCTAGTGGTGGTGGTGCTGCTGCTAGTTATTGTGTTCTAGTGGTGGTGGTGCTGCTGCTAGTTATGGTGTTCTAGTGGTGGTGCTGCTGCTAGTTATGGTGTTCTAGTGGTGGTGGTGCTGCTGCTAGTTATGGTGTTCTAGTGGTGGTTGTGTTGCTGCTAGTTATGGTGTTCTAGTGGTGGTGGTGCTGCTGCTAGTTATGGTGTTCTAGTGGTGGTGCTGCTGCTAGTTATGGTGTTCTAGTGGTGGTTGTGCTGCTGCTAGTTATGGTGTTCTAGTGGTGGTGGTGCTGCTGCTAGTTATGGTGTTCTAGTGGTGGTGCTGCTGCTAGTTATGGTGTTCTAGTGGTGGTTGTGCTGCTGCTAGTTATGGTGTTCTAGTGGTGGTGGTGCTGCTGCTAGTTATGGTGTTCTAGTGGTGGTGCTGCTGCTAGTTATGGTGTTCTAGTGGTGGTTGTGCTGCTGCTAGTTATGGTGTTCTAGTGGTGGTGGTGCTGCTGCTAGTTATGGTGTTCTAGTGGTGGTGCTGCTAGTTACTGTGTTCTAGTGGTGGTGCTGCTAGTTACTGTGTTCTAGTGGTGGTGGTGGTGCTGCTAGTTACTGTGTTCTAGTGGTGGTGGTGGTGGTGCTGCTAGTTATGGTGTTCTAGTGGTGGTGGTGGTGGTGCTGCTAGTTATGGTGTTCTAGTGGTGGTGGTGGTGGTGCTGCTAGTTATGGTGTTCTAGTGGTGGTGGTGGTGGTGCTGCTAGTTATGGTGTTCTAGTGGTGGTGCTGCTGCTAGTTATGGTGTTCTAGTGGTGGTGGTGCTGCTGCTAGTTATGGTGTTCTAGTGGTGGTGCTGCTGCTAGTTATGGTGTTCTAGTGGTGGTTGTGCTGCTGCTAGTTATGGTGTTCTAGTGGTGGTGGTGCTGCTGCTAGTTATGGTGTTCTAGTGGTGGTGCTGCTGCTAGTTATGGTGTTCTAGTGGTGGTTGTGCTGCTGCTAGTTATGGTGTTCTAGTGGTGGTGGTGCTGCTGCTAGTTATGGTGTTCTAGTGGTGGTGCTGCTGCTAGTTATGGTGTTCTAGTGGTGGTTGTGCTGCTGCTAGTTATGGTGTTCTAGTGGTGGTGGTGCTGCTGCTAGTTATGGTGTTCTAGTGGTGGTGCTGCTGCTAGTTATGGTGTTCTAGTGGTGGTTGTGCTGCTGCTAGTTATGGTGTTCTAGTGGTGGTGGTGCTGCTGCTAGTTATGGTGTTCTAGTGGTGGTGCTGCTAGTTACTGTGTTCTAGTGGTGGTGCTGCTAGTTACTGTGTTCTAGTGGTGGTGGTGGTGCTGCTAGTTACTGTGTTCTAGTGGTGGTGGTGCTGCTAGTTATGGTGTTCTAGTGGTGGTGGTGGTGGTGCTGCTAGTTATGGTGTTCTAGTGGTGGTGGTGGTGGTGCTGCTAGTTATGGTGTTCTAGTGGTGGTGGTGCTGCTAGTTATGGTGTTCTAGTGGTGGTGCTGCTGCTAGTTATGGTGTTCTAGTGGTGGTGCTGCTGCTAGTTATGGTGTTCTAGTGGTGGTGCTGCTGCTAGTTATGGTGTTCTAGTGGTGGTGCTGCTCCTAGTTACTGTGTTCTAGTGGTGGTGCTGCTGCTAGTTATGGTGTTCTAGTGGTGGTTGTGGTGCTAGTTACTGTGTTCTAGTGGTGGTGGTGCTGCTGCTAGTTACTGTGTTCTAGTGGTGGTGGTGCTGCTGCTAGTTATTGTGTTCTAGTGGTGGTGCTGCTGCTAGTTATGGTGTTCTAGTGGTGGTGCTGCTGCTAGTTATGGTGTTCTAGTGGTGGTTGTGGTGCTAGTTACTGTGTTCTAGTGGTGGTGGTGGTGCTGCTAGTTACTGTGTTCTAGTGGTGGTGGTGCTGCTGCTAGTTATGGTGTTCTAGTGGTGGTGGTGCTGCTAGTTATGGTGTTCTAGTGGTGGTGGTGCTGCTAGTTACTGTGTTCTAGTGGTGGTGGTGCTGCTAGTTATTGTGTTCTAGTGGTGGTGGTGGTGCTAGTTACTGTGTTCTAGTGGTGGTGGTGGTGCTGCTGTTATGGTGTTCTAGTGGTGGTGCTGCTGCTAGTTATGGTGTTCTAGTGGTGGTGGTGCTGCTAGTTATGTGTTCTAGTGGTGGTGGTGCTGCTAGTTATGGTTTCTAGTGGTGGTGGTGCTGCTGCTAGTTATGGTGTTCTAGTGGTGGTGGTGCTGCTAGTTATGGTGTTCTAGTGGTGTTCTGCTAGTTATTGTGGTGGTGGTGCTGCTGCTAGTTATGTGTTCTAGTGGTGGTGCTGCTGCTAGTTATGTGTTCTAGTGGTGGTGCTGCTGCTAGTTATGTGGTGGTGGTGCTGCTGCTAGTTATGGTGTTCTAGTGGTGGTGGTGCTGCTAGTTATTGTGTTCTAGTGGTGGTGGTGCTGCTAGTTATGGTGTTCTAGTGGTGGTGGTGCTGCTGCTAGTTATGGTGTTCTAGTGGTGGTGGTGCTGCTAGTTATGGTGTTCTAGTGGTGGTGGTGCTGCTGTTATGGTGTTCTAGTGGTGTTCTAGTGGTGGTGGTGCTGCTAGTTATGTGTTCTAGTGGTGGTGGTGCTGCTAGTTACTGTGTTCTAGTGGTGGTGGTGCTGCTGCTAGTTATGTGTGTTCTAGTGGTGGTGGTGCTGCTAGTTATGGTGTTCTAGTGGTGGTGGTGCTGCTAGTTATTGTGTTCTAGTGGTGGTGGTGCTGCTAGTTATTGTGTTCTAGTGGTGGTGGTGCTGCTTTACTGTGTTCTAGTGGTGGTGGTGCTGCTAGTTATGTGTTCTAGTGGTGGTGGTGCTGCTGCTAGTTATGGTGTTCTAGTGGTGGTGGTGCTGCTGCTAGTTACTGTGTTCTAGTGGTGGTGGTGCTGCTAGTTATGTTTCTGTGTTCTAGTGGTGGTGGTGATGCTAGTTATGGTGTTCTAGTGGTGGTGGTGCTGCTAGTTATGGTGTTCTAGTGGTGGTGGTGCTGCTAGTTATGGTGTTCTAGTGGTGGTGGTGCTGCTGCTAGGTTAGTGTTCTGCTGCTAGTGGTGGTGGTGGTGCTGCTGCTAGTTATGGTGTTCTAGTGGTGGTGGTGCTGCTAGTTATGGTGTTCTAGTGGTGGTGGTGCTGCTAGTTATGGTGTTCTAGTGGTGGTGGTGCTGCTGCTAGTTATGGTGTTCTAGTGGTGTGGTGCTGCTGCTAGTGGTGTGTGGTGGTGGTGCTGCTGTTACTGTGTTCTAGTGGTGGTGGTGCTGCTAGTTATTGTGTTCTAGTGGTGGTGGTGCTGCTAGTAGTGGTGGTGGTGCTGCTAGTGTGTTCTAGTGGTGGTGGTGGTGCTGCTGCTGGTTACTGTGTTCTAGTGGTGGTGGTGCTGCTAGTTATGGTGTTCTAGTGGTGGTGGTGCTGCTGTTAGTGGGTCTAGTGGTGGGTGTGCTGCTAGTGGTGTGGTGGTGCTGCTGCTAGTGGTGGTGGTGGTGGTGCTGCTAGTTACTGTGTTCTAGTGGTGGTGGTGGTGCTGCTGCTAGTTATGGTGTTCTAGTGGTGGTGGTGGTGGTGTGCTGCTAGTGGTGGTGGTGCTGCTAGTTACTGTGTTCTAGTGGTGGTGGTGCTGCTAGTGGTGTTCTAGTGGTGGTGGTGCTGCTAGTTATTGTGTTCTAGTGGTGGTGGTGCTGCTGCTAGTTATTGTGTTCTAGTGGTGGTGGTGGTGCTGCTGCTAGTTACTGTGTGGTGGTGCTGCTAGTGGTGGTGGTGGTGGTGCTGCTAGTTACTGTGTTCTAGTGGTGGTGGTGCTGCTAGTTCTAGTGGTGGTGGTGCTGCTGCTAGTTACTGTGTTCTAGTGGTGGTGGTGCTGCTAGTTATTGTGTTCTAGTGGTGGTGGTGCTGCTGCTAGTTATGGTGTTCTAGTGGTGGTGGTGGTGCTGCTAGTTACTGTGTTCTAGTGGTGGTGGTGCTGCTGCTACTAGTTATGGTGTTCTAGTGGTAGTGGTGGTGCTGCTAGTTACTGTGTTCTAGTGGTGGTGGTGCTGCTAGTTACTGTGTTCTAGTGGTGGTGGTGGTGGTGCTGCTAGTTATTGTGTTCTAGTGGTGGTGGTGGTGCTGCTAGTTACTGTGTGCTAGTGGTGGTGGTGGTGGTGGTGCTGCTACTAGTTACTGTGTTCTAGTGGTGGTGGTGGTGCTGCTAGTTATTGTGTTCTAGTGGTGGTGGTGCTGCTGCTAGTTATTGTGTTCTAGTGGTGGTGGTGGTGGTGCTGCTAGTTACTGTGTTCTAGTGGTGGTGGTGGTTGCTGCTAGTTACTGTGTGCTAGTGGTGCTAGTGATGCCAGTTATGGTGTTCTAGTGGTGGTGCTGCTAGTTTTGGGTGTGCTAGTGATGCTAGTTATGGTTTACTAGTGGTGGGTGGGTGTGCTGCTAGTGGTGGTGGGTGGGTGTGCTGCTAGTGGTGGGTGGGTGGGTGTGCTGCTAGTGGTGGGTGGGTGGGTGTGCTGCTAGTGGTGGGTGGGTGGGTGTGCTGCTAGTGGTTGGTGGGTGGGTGTGCTGCTAGTGGTGGGTGGGTGGGTGTGCTGCTAGTGGTGGGTGGGTGGGTGTGCTGCTAGTGGTGGGTGGGTGGGTGTGCTGCTAGTGGTGGGTGGGTGGGTGGGTGTGCTGCTAGTGGGTGGGTGGGTGGGTGTGCTGCTAGTGGTGGGTGGGTGGGTGGGTGGGTGTGGGTGGGTGGGTGGGTGTGCTGCTAGTGGTGGGTGGGTGTGGTGGGTGTGCTGCTAGTGGTGGTGGGTTGGTGGGTGGTGCTGGGTGTGCTGCTAGTGGTGGTGGGTGTGCTGCTAGTGGTGGGTGGGTGTGCTGCTAGTGGTGGGTGGGTGTGCTGCTAGTGGTGGTGGGTGGGTGGGTGTGCTGCTAGTGGTGGGTGGGTGTGCTGCTAGTGATGGGTGGGTGTGCTGCTGCTAGTGGTGGTGGGTGTGCTGCTAGTGGTGGGTGGGTGTGCTGCTAGTGATGGATGGGTGGGTGGGTGTGCTGCTAGTGATGGATGGGTGGGTGGGTGTGCTGCTAGTGATGGGTGGGTGGGTGGGTGTGCTGCTAGTGATGGGTGGGTGGGTGGGTGTGCTGCTCGTGGTGGTGGGTGTGCTGCTAGTGATGGGTGGGTGGGTGTGCTGCTAGTGATGGGTGGGTGGGTGTGCTGCTAGTGGTGGGTGTGCTGCTACATTACATTACATTTAAGTCATTTAGCAGACGCTCTTATCCAGAGCGACTTACAAATTGGTGCGTTCACCTTATGACATCCATTGGAACAGCCACTTTACAATAGTGCATCTAAATCTTTTAAGGGGGGGGGTGAGAAGGATTACTTTATCCTATCCTAGGTATTCCTTAAAGAGGTGGGGTTTCAGGTGTCTCCGGAAGGTGGTGATTGACTCCGCTGTCCTGGCGTCGTGAGGCTAGTGGTGGGTGTGCTGCTAGTGGTGGGTGTGCTGCTAGTGGTGGGTGTGCTGCTAGTGGTGGGTGTGCTGCTAGTGGTGGTGGGTGTGCTGCTAGTGGTGGTGGGTGTGCTGCTAGTGGTGGTGGGTGTGCTGCTAGTGGTGGTGGGTGTGCTGCTAGTGGTGGTGGGTGTGCTGCTAGTGGTGGTGGGTGTGCTGCTAGTGGTGGTGGGTGTGCTGCTAGTGGTGGTGGGTGTGCTGCTAGTGGTGGTGGGTGTGCTGCTAGTGGTGGTGGGTGTGCTGTAGTGGTGGTGGGTGTGCTGCTAGTGGTGGTGGGTGTGCTGCTAGTGGTGGTGGGTGTGCTGCTAGTGGTGGTGGGTGTGCTGCTAGTGGTGGTGGGTGTGCTGCTAGTGGTGGTGGGTGTGCTGCTAGTGGTGGTGGGTGTGCTGCTAGTGGTGGTGGGTGTGCTGCTAGTGGTGGTGGTTGTGCTGCTAGCGGGGGTGTGCTGCTAGTGGTGGTGGTGGGTTGCTGCTAGTGGTGGTGTGCTGCTAGTGGTGGTTGTGCTGCTAGTGGTGGTGGGTGTGCTGCTAGTGGTGGTGGGTGTGCTGCTAGTGGTGGTGGGTGTGCTGCTAGTGGTGGGTGTGCTGCTAGTGGTGGGTGTGCTGCTAGTGGTGGTGGGTGTGCTGCTAGTGGTGGTGGGTGTGCTGCTAGTGGTGGTGGGTGTGCTGCTAGTGGTGGTGGGTGTGCTGCTAGTGGTGGTGGGTGTGCTGCTAGTGGTGGTGGTTGTGCTGCTAGCGGGGGTGGCGGTGGTTATGCTAGTAGGGGTGGTTATGCTAGTAGGTGCGGTGATGCTAGTAGGTGCGGTGATGCTAGTAGGTGCGGTGATGCTAGTAGGTGCGGTTATGCTAGTAGCGGTGGTGGCGGTGGTTATGCTAGTGGTGGTGGTTATGCTAGTAGTGGTGGTGGCGGCGGTGGTTATGCTAGTGGCGGTGGTTATGCTAGTGGTGGTGGTTATGCTAGTAGTGGTGGTGGCGGCGGTGGTTATGCTAGTGGCGGTGGTTATGCTAGTGGCGGTGGTTATGCTAGTGGCGGTGGTTATGCTAGTGGCGGTGGTTATGCTAGTAGCGGTGGTTATGCTAGTGGTGGTGGTGGTTATGCTAGTAGCGGTGGTTATGCCAGTAGCGGTGGTGGTGGCGGTTATGCTAGTGGTGGTGGTTATGCTAGTAGCGGTGGTTATGCCAGTAGCGGTGGTGGTGGCGGTTATACTAGTAGCGGCGGTTATGCTAGTAGCGGCGGTAATGCTAGTAGCGGTGGTGGCGCTAGTAGTGGTTATACTAGTGATGACAAGCATGTATAATGATAAACATATTCACCCAAGCTTGATGATTGTTCTAATTTTAAGAGCCAGGCATTGTCCCTCCTCCTCCTCCAGCGGTCCAGGGCAGCCCTGCAGAGGTACCTGTTCTACTGCAACCGTTACATGAACCACATGCAGTCGCTGCGCTTCGAGCACAAGCTGTACGCCGGGGTCAAGGCCAAGATGGAGGAGATGCAGCATCACAACATGTCCTGGATCGAGGTGCAGTTCCTGAAGAAGGCCGTGGACGTGCTGTGTCAGTGTCGCTCCACTCTCATGTTCACCTACGTCTTCGCCTTCTACCTCAAGAAGAACAACCAGTCCATCATCTTTGAGGTAACTTTTCACAGCTATAGTCCTAACCCTTCTACTACCTGAAAAAGAACAAACAGTCCCATCTTTGAGGTGAGGGAGGGTAGAGAACCTGAAAAAGAGGGGGTGGAGAATGGGGGGGGGTGGAGAAGGGAGAGGGGGGAGAATGGAGAGGGGGGTGGAGAATGGAGAGGGGAGAATGGAGAGGGGGTGGAGAATGGAGAGGGGGTAGAGAATGGAGAAGGAAGGGAGGGGGGTAGAGAAGTGAGGGCTACAAGTCTAGGTCTCCTCTCTAAAGTAGTGGCCCTATACTATACACGGAGTTTACGAAACCCAGCAGCATTGCAGTTCTTGACACACTCAAACTGGTGCGCATGGCACCTACTACCATACCCCGTTCAAAGGCACGTACATATTTAGTCTTTCTCATTCACACTCAATTGCACACATACGCGCAATCCATGTCTCAGGTCTTAAAAATCCTTCTTTAACCTGACTCCTCCCCTTCATCTATACTGACAATCTTTCGCCTGGTCAGCCTGTCACAGAAAGAGCAGGTGTTCTTAATGTTTTGTACATTCAGTGTATATGCTATGACTGAACCCAAGCGGTCCTCTTTTAGAACAATCAGGCTGACTTGGAGAACGCTACGGAGGTTCTGTCTGGATATCTAGAGCGGGACATCTCCCAGGACTCTCTGCAGGACATCAAACAGAAAGTACAGGACAAGTACAGGTGAGTTCAATACCTGCTATAGATGTCTTTATTATGATAGGAAGTACAGCTGAGTTCTATACCTGGTATAGATGTCTTTATTATGACAGGAAGTACAGCTGAGTTCTATACCTGGTATAGATGTCTTTATTATGACAGGAAGTACAGCTGAGTTCTATACCTGATATAGATGTCTTTATTATGACAGGAAGTACAGCTGAGTTCTATACCTGGTATAGATGTCTTTATTATGACAGGAAGTACAGCTGAGTTCTATACCTGGTATAGATGTCTTTATTATGTCTTTATTACGACAGGAAGTACAGCTGAGTTCTATACCTGGTATAGATGTCTTTATTATGACAGGAAGTACAGCTGAGTTCTATACCTGGTATAGATGTCTTTATTATGACAGGAAGTACAGCTGAGTTCTATACCTGGTATAGATGTCTTTATTATGACAGGAAGTACAGCTGAGTTCTATACCTGGTATAGATGTCTTTATTATGACAGGAAGTACAGCTGAGTTCTATACCTGATATAGATGTCTTTATGACAGGAAGTACAGCTGAGTTCTATACCTGGTATAGATGTCTTTATGACAGGAAGTACAGCTGAGTTCTATACCTGGTATAGATGTCTTTATGACAGGAAGTACAGCTGAGTTCTATACCTGGTATAGATGTCTTTATTATGACAGGAAGTACAGCTGAGTTCTATACCTGGTATAGATGTCTTTATTATGACAGGAAGTACAGCTGAGTTCTATACCTGGTATAGATGTCTTTATTATGACAGGAAGTACAGCTGAGTTCTATACCTGGTATAGATGTCTTTATTATGACAGGAAGTACAGCTGAGTTCTATACCTGGTATAGATGTCTTTATTATACAGGAAGTACAGACAGGATAGATGTCTTTACAGACAGGAAGTACAGCTGAGTTCTATACCTGGTATAGATGTCTTTATTATGACAGGAAGTCTTTACAGCTGAGTTCTATACCTGGTATAGATGTCTTTATATGACAGGAAGTACAGCTGAGTTCTATACCTGGTATAGATGTCTTTATGACAGGAAGTACAGCTGAGTTCTATACCTGGTATAGATGTCTTTATTACAGGAAGTACAGGAAGTACAGCTGAGTTCTATACCTGGTATAGATGTCTTTATTACGACAGGAAGTACAGCTGAGTTCTATACCTGGTATAGATGTCTTTATTACGACAGGAAGTACAGCTGAGTTCTATACCTGGTATAGATGTCTTTATGACAGGAAGTACAGCTGAGTTCTATACCTGGTATAGATGTCTTTATTACGACAGGAAGTACAGCTGAGTTCTATACCTGGTATAGATGTCTTTATTACGACAGGAAGTACAGCTGAGTTCTATACCTGGTATAGATGTCTTTATGACAGGAAGTACAGCTGAGTTCTATACCTGGTATAGATGTCTTTATTACAGCTGAGTTCTATACCTGGAAGATACAGCTGAGTTCTATACCTGGTATAGATGTCTTTATGACAGGAAGTACAGCTGAGTTCTATACCTGGTATAGATGTCTTTATGACAGGAAGTACAGCTGAGTTCTATACCTGATATAGATGTCTTTATTACGACAGGAAGTACAGCTGAGTTCTATACCTGGTATAGATGTCTTTATTATGACAGGAAGTACAGCTGAGTTCTATACCTGGTATAGATGTCTTTATTACGACAGGTTGGTCTGCAACAGGATAGATGATTTAATAGATCAGTATATCTATGAAATGATACCAGATTTGTCTTTTTGTACTATGCCATTTCAATGGCAATGTTGGGAGGAGGATTGTAAACATGTCTACTATGAGGCTTGATGTCATTGATCAGCTATTATTTTTATTCGTCTCTGTTGTCAAAGCCAAGTGTGGATTAGTTGGCAACGCTACAGCATTATAGGTTGCTACAGCAGGGTAGCCTAGTGGTTAGAGTGTTGGACTAGTAACCGGAAGGTTGCAAGTTCAAACCCCTGAGCTGACAAGGTACAAATCTGTCGTTCTGCCCCTGAGCAGGCAGTTAACCCACTGTTCCTAGGCCGTCATTGATAATAAGAATTTGTTCTTAACTGATTTGCCTAGTTAAATAAAGGTAAAATAAAAAAATATCAGAATGAGACCAGACTGATTTTTAAAATGAGCCTTCCTCTCCTCCTCACTGTTTCCTGTTTCCTGTCCTCCAGATACTGTGAGAGTCGACGTCGGGTGCTGCTGCAACATGTGCATGAGGGCTATGAGAAGGACCTCTGGGAATACATAGAAGATTAAGACTCTTTACTGAAAGAGAAACCTCTACAGACTAGAGCGTTGATGCAATGCCACGGGGGCAGGTTGTTGCTGATCTTCCCAATATTGCATTTTTTTTCCTCCTCCTCTTGGGTTTTGTTTAATGGAAAAAGTTTAAAATAAATTATATCAAAATAATAAAAAATAAAAAAAAGTAGAATATTTCAAACATTAATCGTACAACAGTATTGTTTGTAGCAGATTGGATTGTGAGGACAAAAAAAAAAGAACTCCCCCCGCTTCTCTCAATTGGTCACTATAGTAACATCATCATCACCCCCCCCCACTGTTCAGTTTCCCAGCAATGTATTTTATCTGTTTACTTTTTAAAGTACCCTTGTGTGGGACATGGGTTTGTGCTCAACACAGTCCAACTGTTCAAGCCATGTTCATTAAATGTGGTTAGATCACATGTAGGGTTTTTTGAATGTTGATTTGCTGATTGTAAAGGTGCTGAACCATGTGGGTTGGCAGGGGGGAGACCATAGGGAGTGCAGGAAAAAGGAAACATGTTTTTCAGTTTGTAAATAACGCATATGCATGGAACAGCAAGTGTGGACGTTTTCTTTCATTTGTCTTTTCTTTTGAAAAATATTTATTCTTTTTTTTTCAAATATTCAATATAGTTGCTGTGTAGAAGACAAGTTCGCTCCTGCTTTAAAAGAACATGTATTCTTTGTGAGGGTTTGGAAGCTGTTGAACGAGTGATGAAACTCTGACCGGGTTGTAGTAGCTTTTTGAAAGCAATTCTGACAAAAACTAAATCCACCTAAAAGGATAGCATTAGATGAGAGAATGAGACTAAAGAACAAACCATCATCATCTTCTTCTTTTTAACAGCAAGCCAGACTGTAGTTCAGGTAATACATTGATTTATTCATAGTTGGAATTGACCTTGCAACCTTCAGAGGTTATCAGCTAATTGCACCTGAGGGTGTTTTGAGAAATGAACAGAGAATGACTTGGAAAGGACTCCGCTGTGTCCTAAGTGGCTCCATATTCTCTATATAGTACACTATGGGCCCTGGTCAATAGTAAAGCATTATATAGGGAATAGAGTGCCGTTTGGGATGAAGGTAATGTCCTGTTTGTTCTAACCCCTCCTCCTTCCCTCTTGTTTTTGTTCTTCCATCACCACCCCTCCTCCTGTTTCTCCTTAGAAGTTGTCATTTCCAGATAGCACACTACCAACTGTTTCATGAGAGCCAAATTGAGTGACATTCACTCATTTAAAAAAAAAATAAACAAATGTATTTCTTTTTTCAGACTTGAGCTTTTCCTCATGGTTTTTTGTTTGCACCTTGGTAACCTGGGAGGCGGTAGGGCACCTTGGTAACCTGGGAGGCGGTAGGGCACCGTGGTAACCTGGGAGGCAGGCGGTAGGGCACCGTGGTAACCTGGCAGGCGGTAGGGCACCGTGGTAACCTGGCAGGCGGTAGGGCACCGTGGTAACCTGGCAGGCGGTAGGGCACCGTGGTAACCTGGCAGGCGGTAGGGCACCGTGGTAACCTGGCAGGCGGTAGGGCACCGTGGTAACCTGGCAGGCGGTAGGGCACCGTGGTAACCTGGCAGGCGGTAGGGCACCGTGGTAACCTGGCAGGCGGTAGGGCACCGTGGTAACCTGGCAGGCGGTATGTAATTCCATTAAAGGGCTGTTTTAAACTTGAGTCAGTCAGCATGACTACATGACCTGGTCCTAGTCCCCTAAAGAAGTAGGAACTGTGACAGACCTGGCTGACAAGACGTACCCCATAACCCCCCCGCCTCCTTTCTTTATCTGTTGTGTAAAGGAGTATTGTTTTCGATAGCACCATCCAGTTGAGCTATACAAACTGCTTCGTGGGCTTTAAGGAACGAGTCTTGTCCGACCAACTGCATTTAATATATATATATATATATAAGGACTGAGCATAAAGCAGCGCTGATGTTTTTGAGATGTCTGTTGTTGTAAAGCTTTGGCATCTAGACTATGAGAGTGGCGTTTACACTGGTTGCTAGTCTGAAATGTCACCCTATTCCCTATATATAGTGCACTACTTTTGACCACAGACCAATGGGGAGTGGAGCACCTATAGGAGATAGGTTGTCATTTGGAAAGCAGCCTGGGTTGTACCAACATGGTAACATGATGCCATTTTACCTTCATAACACTTTCCAGTTTTATACGAGCTTACAAGGTCCAAAACGAGCCCAGAGAAGTGGACTAGTCACAGTGCTGTCCTCAGTCCAGTGTTTGTTGGAATACATTTCTCAATGCACTGTAGCCCTCGAGAAAGACGAGACTCTGGCATTTGACATTGATGTGGCTGACAAGACGGAAACAAAGACTTCTCTTTCACCAAAGTGTGAATCATCTGAAAATACTATTTTTTATCTCTTTGTTTCTGATACTTTCTGTGAAACGGGAAGTTCAGACACAGAGTTGCTTTCGTGTATTATAACCATTCTTACAAACAAAATGTCCTATTTAAATAAATGTCATTCAAAAGGAATGTTTTTTGTGATCAGATTTTTGTTTCTTTAGACCAAATATAATTCATGCTTGAACACGTGGCTCCTGTTCACATTCCACCTGCATCAAATATCATTAGACTCATTAAACACACAGTGCGTTCAGGCCCCTTGACTTTTTACACATTTTGTTACGTTACAGCCTTATAAAATGTATTCAATTGTTTTTCTCCCCTCAATCTATACACAATACCCCATAATGACAAAGCATAAACTAGTTTTTAGACATTTTCAGAAATGTACTAAAAATCAACTGAAATCACATTTACAATAAGTAATAAGACCCTTTACTCAGTACTTTGTTGAAGCACCTTTGGCAGTGATTACAGCCTCGAGTCTTCTTGGGTATGACGCTACAAGCTTGTCACACCTGTATTTGGAGAGTTTCTCCCATTCTTCTCTGCTGATCCTCTCAAGCTCTGTCAGGTTGGATGGGGAATGTCGCTGCACAGCTATTTTCAGGTCTCCAGAGATGTTTGATCCGGTTCAAGTCCGGACTCTGGCTGGGCCACTCCAGGACATTCAGAGACTTGTCGTGAAGCCACTCCTGCGTTGTCTTGGCTGTGTGCTTAGGATTGTTGTCCTGTTGGAATGTGAACCTTCGACCCAGTCTGAGGTACCAGAGTGCTCTGGAGAAGGAATTCATCAAGGATCTCTCTGTACTTTGCTCCGCTCATCTTTCCCTCGATCCTGACTAGTCTCCCAGTCCCTGCTGCTGAACAACATCCCCAGTGCATGATGCTGCCACCACCATTCTTCATCGTAGGGATGGTGCCAGGTTTCCTCCAGACGTGATGCTTGGCATTCAGGCCAAATAGTTCATTCTTGGTTTTATCAGACCAGAGAATCTTGTTTCTCAAGGTCTGAAACCTTTCTGTGCCTTTTGGCAAACTCCAAATGGGCTGTAATGTGCCTTTTACTGAGGAGTGGCTTCCGTCTGGCCACAGAGATGGTTGTCCTTCTGGAAGGTTCCCCCATGTCCACAGAGGAGCTCTGTCAGAGTAACCATCAGATTCTTGGTCACCTCCCTGACCAAGGCCTTTCTCCCCTGATTGCTCAGTTCTAGGAAGTGTCTTGGTAGTTCCAAACTTCTTCCATTTAAGAATGATGGCGGCCACTGTGTGCTTGGGGACATTCAAAGCTGAAGACATTTTTTCCTACCCTTCCCCAGATCTGTGCCTCAACACAATCCTGTCTCTGAGCTCTACGGGCAATTCCTTCAACCTCATGGCTTGGTTTTTGCTCTGACCTGCACTGTCAACTGTGGGACCTTTATATAGACAGGTGTGTGCCTTTCCAAATCATGTCCAATCAATTGAATTGACCACAGGTGAACTCCAAGTTGTAAAAACATCTCAACGTTTATCAATCGAAACAGGATGCACCTGAGCTCAATTTAAGAATTTTATAGCAAATAGTCTGAATTCTTATGTAAATTTAAGGTATCTTTTATTTGTAATTAATCAGCACATTTCATTTTGGGGTATTGTGTGTAGATTGGATCAAAAATAACAAACTCATTTTAGAATAAGGCTGTAATGTAACAAAATGTGGAAAAAGTCAAGGGGTCTGAATACTTTCCGAATGCACCATTCATAGACTCATAGACCTACAGCATCACAAGTAGGTCAAACTTGATAGTTTGGTGTGCTGGCGCTCTTAACCAAGATTATTTTTGTGGTCTGGACTGTTGATACATGCATCATCTGTCTTGACCTGTATTACTTGCAGTGGTGTGAGGTATGTAAGTAGTACTTTAATGTATTTTTACTTCAGTCGTTTTTTGGGGTTTCTGTACTTTACTATTTTATATTTTTGTCTACTTTTACTTCACTACATTCCTGAAGAAAATAATGTACTTTTTACTCCATACATTTTCCCTGACACCCAAAAGTACTTGTTACATTTTTAATGTAAAATGGTCAATCACACACTTATCAAAAGAACATCCCTGGTCATTCCTACTGCCTCTGATCTGGAGGACTCACTAAACAGAGAACATCCCTGGTCATCATCCTCTGATCTGGAGGACTCACTAACAGATAACATCCCTGATCTGGAGGACTCACTAAACAGAGAACATCCCTGGTCATCCCTACTGTCTCTGATCTGGAGGACTCACTAAACAGAGAACATCCCTGGTCATCCCTACTGTCTCTGATCTGGAGGACTCACTAAACAGAGAACATCCCTGGTCATCCCTACTGTCTCTGATCTGGAGGACTCACTAAACAGAGAACATCCCTGGTCATCACTACTGCCTCTGATCTGGAGGACTCACTAAACAGAGAACATCCCTGGTCATTCCTACTGCCTCTGATCTGGTGGACTCACTAAACAGAGAACATCCCTGGTCATCCCTACTGTCTCTGATCTGGTGGACTCACTAAACAGAGAACATCCCTGGTCATCTCTACAGCCTCTTATCTGGTAGACTCACTAAACAGAGAACATCACTGGTCATCCCAACTGTCTCTGATCTGAACATACCTGGTCATCCCTACTGTCTCTGATCTGAACATCCCTGGTCATCCCTACTGCCTCTGATCTGGAGGACTCACTAAACAGAGAACATCCCTGGTCATCACTACTGCCTCTGATCTGGAGGACTCGCTAAACAGAGAACATCCCTGGTCATCCCTACTTTCTCTCATCTGGAGGACTCACTAAACAGAGAACATCCCTGGTCATCCCTACTGTCTCTGATCTGGTGGGCTCACTAAACAGAGAACATCCCTGGTCATCTCTACAGCCTCTTATCTGGTAGACTCACTAAACAGAGAACATCCCTGGTCATCCCTACTGTCTCTGATCTGAACATCCCTGGTCATCCCTACTGCTCTGATCTGGAGGACTCACTAAACAGAGAACATCCCTGGTCATTCCTACTGCCTCTGATCTGGAGGACTCGCTAAACAGAGAACATCCCTGGTCCTCTCTACTGTCTCTGATGTGGTGGACTCACTAAACAGAGAACATCCCTGGTCATCCCTACTGCCTCTGATCTGGAGGACTCACTAAACAGAGAACATCCCTGGTCATCCCTACTGTCTCTGATCTGGTGGGCTCACTAAACAGAGAACATCCCTGGTCATCCCTACTGCTTCTGATCTGGAGGACTCACTAAACACAAATGCTTCGTTTGTAAATGATGTCTGAGTGTTGGAGTGTGCCCCTGGCTATCTGTAAATGATGTCTCAGTGTTGGAGTGTGCCCCTGGCTATCTGACAATAAATAAAAAATGGTCCCTTCTGGTTTTCTTAATATACAGAATTTGAAATGATTTATACTTTTAGTTTTGATACTCATGTACATTTTAAAAGTTCCATTGACTTTTTATACTTAAGTACATTTAAAACCAAATACTTTTACTCAATTCTTATTTTACCTGGTGACTTTAACTTAATAGAAAATTACTAGTAATCTTTACTTTCACTTAAGTATGACAATTGAGTACTTTTTCCACCACTGATTACTTGACTGGTTGTATAACAGTCACTTCTATTGTATGGACTGTATATAGTACATAACATGAGGGTGGATATCACTCCTTTTCACACATCAGATGTAAATATTTCAGATGGCATGAATTGGCTGGTGTCACTTGGAGCGGAAGATGACGCGAACAGCCCCCGGATGTTGGTTTCACCCATAGTATACATGAAGCCCCGAATAAAATCAAATAAAAACCTTTGTAAGATCTGTACTTCTGTACAGTCCAAGACAAATCCAGAGACCATTCATAATATATGTATTTCCATTTAAATAGTATCAATGTTTTCAAACATTTTTTAAAAAATTGTACCGGCTGTGCACGAGCACGTTCCTTCCTTTGTTTTGATTTGTGGGTGTAACGCGCACGTAGCGACACCTGAGCTCCGTTCAATGCAGAAAAACGTACTGTAACGTTCAATTCGACGGAAACGGTGCTGTTCTGAACGACCAGTTCAAAAACGGGGAAGGCGTAGTTGGATGGGGTTTGTGTTGGAGGACCGCTGTGCCGCAGTCATTTACAGTAAATTGCTTCGATACACACGGAGCAAACGTACCTCAAAGTAAGTTCAAGATCGTTTTAGGGAAACGCGTCGTTCAGTACAAACCGTTAAGCAACGTAAACGTTCAATCGAACTGAACGCACCCCTGAGTATCCCTGGATGACTGTTTCCGCATCTTGCCAACTGTCCTAATGAATGAGGCGGAGGATCTCCAGCATTGCTTCTCAGTGATATAACAGCAAGGATATTCATTTCACTAACAGTACCTTTAGATATCACCATGGAGACCCTCACACCCCACGTGTATTGGGCACAGCGTCATGCAGACATCTACCTGCGTGTGGAGCTGAGTGACGCTAAGGTATGTTACGGATGATCTCCGGGACCGACCTGTCATCGAGCTAGATGGTTAGGACAACAAGCCAGCTAGATGGTTAGGACAACAAGCCAGCTAGATGGTTAGGACAACAAGCCAGCTAGATGGTTAGGACAACAAGCCAGCTAGATGGTTTGGACAACAAGCCAGCTAGATGGCTAGGACAACAAGCCAGCTAGATGGTTAGGACAACACACCAGCTAGATGGTTAGGACAACAAGCCAGCTAGATGGTTAGGACAACAAGCCAGCTAGATGGTTAGGACAACAAGCCAGCTAGATGGTTAGGACAACAAGCCAGCTAGATGGTTTGGACAACAAGCCAGCTAGATGGTTAGGACAACAAGCCAGCTAGATGGTTAGGATAACAAGCCAGCTAGATGGTTAGGACAACAAGCCAGCTAGATGGTTAGGACAACAAGCCAGCTAGATGGTTAGGACAACAAGCCAGCTAGATGGTTAGGACAACAAGCCAGCTAGATGGCTAGGACAACAAGCCAGCTAGATGGTTAGGACAACAAGCCAGCTAGATGGTTAGGACAACAATGGTTAGGACAACAAGCCAGCTAGATGGCTAGGACAACAAGCCAGCTAGATGGTTAGGACAACAAGCCAGCTAGATGGTTAGGACAACAATGGTTAGGACAAAAAGCCAGCTAGATGGTTAGGATAACAGCCAGCTAGATGATTAGGACAACAATGGTTAGCAACAGCCAGCTAGATGGCTAGGACAACAAGCCAGCTAGATGGTTAGGACAACAAGCCAGCTAGATGGTTAGGACAACAATGGTTAGGACAAAAAGCCAGCTAGATGGTTAGGATAACAGCCAGCTAGATGATTAGGACAACAAGCCAGCTAGATGGTTAGGACAACAAGCCAGCTAGATGGTTAGGACAACAAGCCAGCTAGATGGTTAGGACAACAAGCCAGCTAGATGGTTAGGACAACAATGGTTAGGACAACAAGCCAGCTAGATGGTTAGGATAACAGCCAGCTAGATGGTTAGGACAACAAGCCAGCTAGATGGTTAGGACAACACACCAGCTAGATGGCTAGGACAACAAGCCAGCTAGATGGTTAGGACAACAAGCCAGCTAGATGGTTAGGACAACAAGCCAGCTAGATGGTTAGGACAACAAGCCAGCTAGATGATTAGGACAACAAGCCAGCTAGATGGTTAGGACAACAAGCCAGCTAGATGGTTAGGACAACAAGCCAGCTAGATGGTTAGGACAACAAGCCAGCTAGATGGTTAGGACAACAAGCCAGCTAGATGGTTAGGACAACAATGGTTAGGACAACAAGCCAGCAGATGCCAGCCAGCTAGATGGTTAGGATAACAGCCAGAGCTAGATGGTTAGGACAACAAGCCAGCTAGATGGTTAGGACAACAACCAGCTAGATGGTTAGGACAACAAGCCAGCTAGATGGTTAGGACAACAAGCCAGCTAGATGGTTAGGACAGCTAGATGGTTAGGACAACAAGCCAGCTAGATGGTTAGGACAACAAGCCAGCTAGATGGTTAGGATAACAAGCCAGCTAGATGGTTTGGACAACAAGCCAGCTAGATGGTTAGGACAACAAGCCAGCTAGATGGTTAGGACAACAAGCCAGCTAGATGGTTAGGACAACAAGCCAGCTAGATGGTTAGGACAACAAGCCAGCTAGATGGTTAGGATAACAAGCCAGCTAGATGGTTAGGACAACAAGCCAGCTTGATGGTTTGGATAACAAGCCAGCTAGATGGTTAGGACAACAAGCCAGCTAGATGGTTAGGACAACACGCCAGCTAGATGGTTAGGACAACAAGCCAGCTAGATGGTTAGGACAACAAGCCAGCTAGATGGTTAGGACAACACGCCAGCTAGATGGTTAGGACAACAAGCCAGCTAGATGGTTAGGACAACAAGCCAGCTAGATGATTAGGACAACAAGCCAGCTAGATGGTTAGGACAACAAGCCAGCTAGATGATTAGGACAGCTAGATAGCCTCTTTCAGCCTGTAATAAGTGTATTTGTTTAAGCTCACTGCTGGACGTTGTAAATTGAATGCACGTCGCTGACATGAACAAATGACATACATGACATTAGCTACAATGCTGCTTAGAGAATGGACTGATAGCAGCCCCATGCTTACATGTTAGCTAGTAAGCTCATACATCGAGCTAGATAATTTACCACTTGTTCTATTAGCTATACAGAGTGATAACAAAAGTGTAGCATGTCACAAGACAGAGTAACTTATATATAATATATATATCATTTATATAACTTATATATTATATATAGTTTCCTGAGGTCCTGATTCAGTGTTTCCACATAACAAAATCAGGTCATCATGAGAAGTATGGTTCTCGGTGAGGCGAGACAGTAGCCAACACTCATCTACTGAAGCTAACTAGCTACTGTAATTCATATTGAGTTGTAGTAGCTAGTGGTGGTGGTGCATCCTACCAAATGTCATGCTTCATAAAAGATTCAGGAATTGTCATGGTGATCGCTGGATCCAATTTAGCCAGTCAGCAAACACACACTCAAGGTGCATCGTGACCACATGTACTCCAGCTACGTACTACTGTATGTAATGTCATCAGAATATGTTTAGTGATGCTGTATGTGTGAAGGAAACACATCCACATCAGCCATTCAGTCACTCAGTTTGATCTCAACCAATGTTAGTGTGGTTTCTATATTTAGCCTTGTAGCTGACAGTCTTCCGCTTGTTGTTGTTTTTTTTTTGATGCAAGACATTTTTTCTTTTTGCCTTTTTTTTAGAATCTTGATATCTGCGTGCAAAACAACACCCTGCAATTCAAAGGTTGGTGGTTTGTATTTTACGCTGGAACAGAAAGAATGAAAATACGTCTCGTCTGTACAGAGTACATGGTATTAAACCGACGTTCCTTTGTTGCACAGCTCAGGGTCACGGAGCTAAAGGAGACCATGACTATGAGTTCAGTCTGGACTTCCTGGAACCAGTAAAACCTGAGGTAATTCTATTATTTACTATTCCAGAAATGTAGTTTTTTCATTAGTGATAAATACCTCACACTCTTCTCAGTCTCAAAGACAAACATTCTCTTCTGGTACTAGAGATAATAATAATAATAATAATATGCCATTTAGCAGACACTTTTATCCAAAGCGACTTACAGTCATGTGTGCATACATTCTATGTATGGGTGGTCCCGGGAATCAAACCCACTACCCTGGCGTTACAAGCGCCATGCTCTACCAACTGAGCTACAGAAGGACTGTTCCCTGCTTGTGGTTTATTAGTAAGTGTGTCTTCCGCAGGAGGCTGCTCATGATAATGTCTGGAACGGAACAAATGGGATGGAATGGAAACTATGGAAACCATGTATTTGATACCATTCCAATGATTCCGCTCCAGTCATTACCACGAGCCTATCCTCCCCAAATGAAGGTGCCACCAACCTCCTGTGGTATCTACAATTATTATCATACTCACTGTGTGTCTGTCTGCCAGGTTAGTCACAGGTCGACCCAGCGCCTGGTAAATGTGACAGTGAGGAAGCAGGAGCAGCGTTGGTGGGATAGACTCACTCTGCAGGAGAGGAAACCTCTCTTCCTGGCGCCAGACTTCGACCGTTGGCTCGACGAATCAGACGCGGAGATGGAGCTTCAGGCTAAGGTAGTAATGACCAGGGTCAGTTTTGGTACAACTTTTTAGATGTAATACATAAGGAAGTATAAGGCTTTATTTATTTTGTCTTTTATAAGGGTGTTATGACATGTATTACACCTGATGGTCTGTCTGTTTGTTTTCAGGAAGAGGAGAAGATAAACAAGGTCAGCATCGAGTCAAGAATCCGTACAGACCGTAAGTACCGAGCGGCAGCTGTGAACACCGCAGCCCTTTTTATCTCTAATCTGAAGATTTACATTTCTTGGTAAAGATACTGTTGGTTTAGACCAGGGATCATCAACTAAGTTCAGCCTCGGGCTGATATATTTATTTTTCATTAACCAGTTGGTCGGCAGACCCGGAACATGAGTACAAATCATTTGTAGACTGCAAATTGACGGCAAGAATCCAAAACGGATCATTTGAAACTTTGCTTAAAGTTGTATCCAATCACGTCTCTCTCTCTCTTATACTTGAGAACAGATTTTTACTAAATTTACATCCTGGTGTTTTTACACCCTTTTATCTCCAACAATGAAAATGCAAAAAGAAAGAAAAATTCAACTTTTTTTTTTTTTTCTCAGAAAAGTTGTGGGGCCAAATAAATCCACCGCGGGCCGCCAACTGGCTGCCAAACCTGGTTTTGACTGTGCTTCATCTTTTAGTTTATACCACACACAAGTACAAGCTACCTTTTTTTAAGTACTTGATATTTGATAATGCAAACATCTGAATTGTAATTTCAACTCATTTTGGTTTTGGTTATAGACATAAAAAACCAACTGACTGGAGTTTCCTTTTGTGTTTTTTGAATTGGGTTTTTATTGAAAGCTGTTTAGCCTACCTGTTCTGTTCATGCAACCTGATGTTATGTGTTTTAAAGATGTTATATGGTAATATGTTTAATGTTCTGTCTACCTGGGCCTGAAGAAGGGCTATCTGTTCATGTACAACCTGATGTTATGTGTTTTAAAGATGTTATATGGTAATATGTTTAATGTTCTGTCAGCCTACCTGGGCCTGAAGAAGGCTATCTGTTCATGTTACAACCTGATGTTATGTGTTTTAAAGATGTTATATGGTAATATGTTTAATGTTCTGTCAGCCTACCTGGGCCTGAAGAAGGGCTATCTGTTCATGTACAACCTGATGTTATGTGTTTTAAAGATGTTATATGGTAATATGTTTAATGTTCTGTCAGCCTACCTGGGCCTGAAGAAGGGCTATCTGTTCATGTACAACCTGGTCCAGTTCCTGGGTTTCTCCTGGATCTTTGTCAACATGACCGTCCGTCTCTTCATCCTGGGACAAGGTCAGTGGTCCAGAGCCTGCTGAGGGTCCAGCCTTGTTAGTAGCTGTTGTTTGTTGGTTGGTTGTCTTGAGAGTTGACGACAGCGTTGGCCATAGATAGACACACAGTAGGTGAAGTCAGTGTTTCAGGGATGGAAAAGAATACAATCAGAATCATTCCTTTTCCACCGCTACGGTTGGAACTAACTACCTCAGAACTGGTTCTCCATCATAATGTAAGAGAGTTAGTATTAGATGGCTCATATAAACACTCATATTTACATACATTATCATTCTTCCTCCTATTTGTTTTTTTTTTAGCTGAAAGCTGTGTAGTTGTGTTTCTGAAAGCTGTCTAGTTGTGTTTCTGAAAGCTGTCTAGTTGTGTTTCTGAAAGCTGTGTAGTTGTGTTTCTGAAAGCTGTGTAGTTGTGTTTCTGAAAGCTGTCTAGTTGTGTTTCTGAAAGCTGTCTAGTTGTGTTTCTGAAAGCTGTCTAGTTGTGTTTCTGAAAGCTGTCTCGTTGTGTTTCTGAAAGCTGTCTCGTTGTGTTTCTGAAAGCTGTGTAGTTGTGTTTCTGAAAGCTGTCTAGTTGTGTTTCTGAAAGCTGTGTAGTTGTGTTTCTGAAAGCTGTGTAGTTGTGTTTCTGAAAGCTGTCTAGTTGTGTTTCTGAAAGCTGTCTAGTTGTGTTTCTGAAAGCTGTCTAGTTTATATTCAGTTGTGTTTCTGTGAAGTGATCTGAGTGAGTCAGATTCAACCTCACCACCAAGCCAATGTGTTACTTCCCTAGAATAACTAAACAGGCTCTTTATTCATAGATGTGTCCATTTGAATATGAGAAAGGGAACATTGACTCTAGTCTGTAGATTAATTTGTCTTGCAAATAGCTTTGAATAGCCTGGTGGTCCAGTCTGTTTGGTGTTTTAGCCAAATTCTGTTTGTACATCTTCACAACATTTTAAGAGTTGACTACAGCAGTAGTTGCCAGCCTGTTGTGCTTGGTCTATCCGCAGAGATACTTGAGGACACTAATGAGAACGTAGACCTACTGGTGAAATACACGTGAAGTGGTACTTGGGATGTACTTCAGGCACAGCTAAATGTGATTGGTGTAGAGCAACTAAAATAGGTTGAGAACCACTGGATTTGAGCACGTACAGTATGGAACCAGGCTACTCGGGGTATGCAGTGTTTGGCCTAACATGTTAGCACCACTGTATAGTACCACTGTATAGCACCCCTGTATAGCACCCCTGTATAGCACCACTGTGTAGCACCACTGTATAGCACCACTGTGTAGCACCACTGTGTAGAACCCCTGTATAGCACCACTGTGTAGCACCACTGTATAGCACTACTGTGTTGCACCCCTGTATAGCACCACTGTATAGCACCACTGTGTTGCACCACTGTATAGCACCACTGTGTTGCACCACTGTGTAGCACCACTGTGTTGCACCACTGTGTAGCACCACTGTGTAGCACCACTGTGTAGCACCACTGTGTAGCACCACTGTGTTGCACCATTGTGTAGAACCCCTGTATAGCACCACTGTGTAGCACCACTGTATAGCACCACTGTGTTGCACCCCTGTATAGCACCACTGTATAGCACCACTGTGTTGCACCACTGTATAGCACCACTGTGTTGCACCACTGTGTAGCACCACTGTGTAGCACCACTGTGTTGCACCATTGTATAGCACCACTGTGTTGCACCATTGTATAGCACCACTGTGTTGCACCATTGTATAGCACCACTGTGTAGCACCACTGTGTTGCACCACTGTGTTGCACCATTGTATAGCACCACTGTGTTCTACATCTCTCTCTTTCTCTCCCTCTTATCAGACTCGTTCTATGACACGTTCCACACCATTGCTGACATGATGTACTTCTGTCAGATGATGGCTATAGCAGACTGGTCATGAACCCTCTAGTGGGCTGGTCAAGACAGACCCTGCTATGATCCAGGTAGGGTTCAATCCAAACACACAGAAAAATAACTTTGTCAAATGACTTGGGTTTAAAATTTTAAAAACACATGCTAATTTAGCGTTACATTGACTTTTAGTTGTTTTTGGTTAGTCAAAGCTAAAGATAACGGCTATGGGTTTGTAAACCAACCCAAAGCAAAATTCCCTTCTTGCCCATAAGACTTTCAGATTGATACAGGATGCATTCAGGTTGAAAAACACATTCAATTTGAGGACAGGACAGGTTGAGGCCAGGATGCATTCAGGTTGAGGCCAGGATGCATTCAGGGTGAGGCCAGGATTTCAGGGTGAGGCCAGGATGCATTCAGGGTGAGGCCAGGATGAATTCAGGGTAGGACAGGATGCATTCAGGGTGAGGCCAACCCAAAGCAAAGATGCATTCAGGGTGAGGCCAGGATGCATTCAGGTTGATGACAGGATGCATTCAGGTTGAGGAAAGGATGCATTCAGGTTGAGGACAGGACACATTCAGGGTGAGGCCAGGTTGAGGCCAGGATGCATTCAGGGTGAGGCCAGGATGCATTCAGGGTGAGGCCAGGATGCATTCAGGGTGAGGCCAGGGTGAGGACAGGATGCATTCAGGGTGAGGCCAGGATGCATTCAGGGTGAGGCCAGGATGCATTCAGGGTGAGGCCAGGATGCATTCAGGTTGAGGCCAGGATGCATTCAGGTTGAGGCCAGGATGCATTCAGGGTGAGGCCAGGGTGAGGACAGGATGCATTCAGGGTGAGGCCAGGATGCATTCAGGGTGAGGCCAGGATGCATTCAGGGTGAGGCCAGGATGCATTCAGGGTGAGGACAGGATGCATTCAGGGTGAGGACATGATGCATTCAGCTTGAGGCCGGGATGCATTCAGGTTGAAGCCGGGATGCATTCAGGTTGAGGCCGGGATGCATTCAGGTTGAGGCCGGGATGCATTCAGGTTGAGGCCGGGATGCATTCAGGTTGAGGCCAGGATGCATTCAGGTTGAGGACAGGATGCATTCAGGGTGAGGCCAGGATGCATTCAGGTTGAGGACAGGATGCATTCAGGGTGAGGACAGGATGCATTCAGGGTGAGGCCAGGATGCATTCAGGGTGAACCAGGATTCATTCAAGGTGAGGCCAGGTTGAGGCCAGGATGCATTCAGGGTGAGGCCAGGTTGAGGACAGGATGCATTCAGGGTGAGGACAGGATGCATTCAGGTTGAGGACAGGATGCATTCAGGGCGAGGACAAGTGATTTGTATTTAGGGTGAATGAACCCTTTAATGAAGTGTGTTTCTGTGATTTGTTGTTGTTGTTGTTGACCTGTCCAGGTGGTGGGTAGGAACGTAATCCTGTTTGTGATCTTCGGTAGTCTGGAGGAGATGCAGAACAAAGCAGTGGTCTTCTTCGTCTTCTACCTCTGGAGCACCATAGAGATCTTCAGGTGACTCTACCTCTATAGTTAATATAGATCTACAGGTGACTCTACCTCTATAGTTAATATAGATCTACAGGTGACTCTACCTCTATAGTTAATATAGATCTACAGGTGACTCTACCTCTATAGTCAAAAAAGATCTACAGGTGACTCTACCTCTATAGTTAATATAGATCTACAGGTGACTCTACCTCTATAGTTAATATAGATCTACAGGTGACTCTACCTCTATAGTTAATATAGATCTACAGGTGACTCTACCTCTATAGTTAATATAGATCTACAGGTGACTCTACCTCTATAGTCAATATAGATCTACAGGTGACTCTACCTCTATAGTATAGTTAATATAGATCTACAGGTGACTCTACCTCTATAGTATAGTTAATATAGATCTACAGGTGACTCTACCTCTATAGTATAGTTAATATAGATCTACAGGTGACTCTACCTCTATAGTTAATATAGATCTACAGGTGACTCTACCTCTATAGTTAATATAGATCTACAGGTGACTCTACCTCTATAGTCAATATAGATCTACAGGTGACTCTACCTCTATAGTCAATATAGATCTACAGGTGACTCTACCTCTATAGTTAATATAGATCTACAGGTGACTCTACCTCTATAGTTAATATAGATCTACAGGTGACTCTACCTCTATAGTCAATTTAGATCTACAGGTGACTCTACCTCTATAGTATAGTCAATATAGATCTACAAGTGACTCTACCTCTATAGTATAGTCAATATAGATCTACAGGTGACTCTACCTCTATAGTCAATATAGATCTACAGGTGACTCTACCTCTATAGTTAATATAGATCTACAGGTGACTCTACCTCTATAGTCAATATAGATCTACAGGTGACTCTACCTATATAGTTAATATAGATCTACAGGTGACTCTACCTCTATAGTTAATATAGATCTACAGGTGAATCTACCTCTATAGTTAATATAGATCTACAGGTGACTCTACCTCTATAGTTAATATAGAACTACAGGTGACTCTACCTCTATAGTATAGTCAATATAGAACTACAGGTGACTCTACCTCTATAGTATAGTCAATATAGATCTACAGGTGAATCTACCTCTATAGTCAATATAGATCTACAGGTGACTCTACCTCAATACAGCTCACATCCAGATAACTGCCAAAATAAAGGAAACACGACATAAAGACATCGTTCTATTGGAGGGATGTGAGGTCGTTCTATTGGAGGGATGAGACATCATTCTATTGGAGGGATGGGACATCATTCTATTGGAGGGATGAGACATCATTCTATTGGAGGGATGAGACATCATTCTATTGGAGGGATGTGACATCATTCTATTGGAGGGATGTGACATCGTTCTATTGGAGGGATGGGACATCATTCTATTGGAGGGATGGGACATCATTCTATTGGAGGGATGAGACATCATTCTATTGGAGGGATCAGACACCATACTATTGGAGGGATAAGACACCATTCTATTGGAGGGATGAGGCACCATTCTATTGGAGGGATGAGACACCATTCTATTGGAGGGATGAGACACCATTCTATTGGAGGGATGAGACACCATTCTATTGGAGGGATGAGACATCATTCTATTGGAGGGATGTGATATCATTCTATTGGAGGGATGTGACATCGTTTTATTGGAGGGATGTGATATCATTCTATTGGAGGGATGTGATATCATTCTATTGGAGGGATGTGACATCGTTTTATTGGAGGGATGTGATATCATTCTATTGGAGGGATGTGACATAATTCTATTGGAGGGATGTGACATCATTCTATTGGAGGGATGTGACATCATTCTATTGGAGGGATGTGACATCATTCTATTGGAGGGATGTGACATCATTCTTCCACCAGAAAATTCCATAATGTGGTGTTTTGTTGCTGGCGGTGCAAAACACCATGTCAGGCTCTGCAACAGAATCTCCCAGAAGTGTTGAGTTGTGTTGAGATCTGGAGACTGAAACGACCAGGGTAAATGGTTTATATTGTTTTCATGGGTTTTCCTTAACTCTTTTTCTATAACCTTAACTTTAGTCTCCTCACCTGCGATCGAAGTATCCTAAAGAGTGGTTTGGTGTAAGAAATATGGTGTAAGGGAATTGTCATCAATCAATCAAATGTACGTATAAAGCCCTTCTTACATCAGACGATGTCACAAAGTGCTGTATAGAAGCCCAGCCTAAAACCCCAAACAGCAAGTAATGCAGATGTAGAAGCACGGTGGCTAGGAAACACTCCCTAGAAAGGCAGGAATCTAAGAGGTAACCTAGAGAGGAACCAGGCTCCGAGGGGTGGCCAGTCCTCTTCTGGCTGTGCCGGGTGGAGATTAGAAACCTCGAGAGGAACCAGGCTCCGAGGGGTGGCCAGTCCTCTTCTGGCTGTGCCGGGTGGAGATTAGAAACCTAGAGAGGAACCAGGCTCCGAGGGGTGGCCAGTCCTCTTCTGGCTGTGCCGGGTGGAGATTAGAAACCTAGAGAGGAACCAGGCTCCGAGGTGTGGCCAGTCCTCTTCTGGCTGTGCCGGGTGGAGATTAGAAACCTAGAGAGGAACCAGGCTCCGAGGTGTGGTCAGTCCTCTTCTGGCTGTGCCGGGTGGAGATTAGAAACCTAGAGAGGAACCAGGCTCCGAGGGGTGGCCAGTCCTCTTCTGGCTGTGCCGGGTGGAGATTAGAAACCTAGAGAGGAACCAGGCTCGGAGGTGTGGCCAGTCCTCTTCTGGCTGTGCCGGGTGGAGATTAGAAACCTAGAGAGGAACCAGGCTCCGAGGGGTGGCCAGTCCTCTTCTGGCTGTGCCGGGTGGAGATTAGAAACCTCGAGAGGAACCAGGCTCCGAGGGGTGGCCAGTCCTCTTCTGGCTGTGCAGGGTGGAGATTAGAAACCTAGAGAGGAACCAGGCTCCGAGGGGTGGCCAGTCCTCTTCTGGCTGTGCCGGGTGGAGATTAGAAACCTAGAGAGGAACCAGGCTCCGAGGGGTGGCCAGTCCTCTTCTGGCTGTGCCGGGTGGAGATTAGAAACCTAGAGAGGAACCAGGCTCCGAGGGGTGGCCAGTCCTCTTCTGGCTGTGCCGGGTGGAGATTAGAAACCTAGAGAGGAACCAGGCTCCGAGGTGTGGTCAGTCCTCTTCTGGCTGTGCCGGGTGGAGATTAGAAACCTCGAGAGGAACCAGGCTCCGAGGGGTGGCCAGTCCTCTTCTGGCTGTGCCGGGTGGAGATTAGAAACCTAGAGAGGAACCAGGCTCAGAGGGGTGGCCAGTCCTCTTCTGGTTGTGCCGGGTGTGTCATGTTTTGTCTTATATTGTCTTGTCATTATGCTTTCCCTTCTGTTCGTTTCCCCCTGCTGGTCTTATTAGGTTCGTTCCCTTTTTCTATCCCTCTCTCTCCCCCTCCCTCTCTCCTCTCTCTATCTTTCCGTTCCTGCTCCCAGCTGTTCCTATTCTCCTACTCACTCATTTAGTCTTTCCACACCTGTTCCCTATCTTGTCCTCTGATTAGAGTCCCTATTTCTCCCCGGGGCTGGGCGTGGGAGCCATTCTGTCCCAGCGCTCCGATACTGACGATGGGGTCCACCCTTGTGCGTATTTTTCTCATCGCCTGTCACCGTCGGAACGTAACTATGATGTGGCTAACCGCGAACTGCTCGCCATCCGTTTAGCCCTAGGCAAATGGCGACAGTGGTTGGAGGGGGCGACCGTTCCTTTTGTCGTTTGGACTGACCAAAAGAACCTTGAGTACATCCGTTCTGCCAAACGACTGAATGCGCGTCATGCTCGTTGGGCGTTCGTTATTTCTTATTGCCCGGGTACTAAGAACACCAAGCCTCATGCTTTATTCCGTCTCTTTAGTTCTTCTGTGGCTTCTACCGATCCCGAGGGGATCCTTCCTGTTGGGCGTGTTGTCGGGTTGACTGTCTGGGGAATTGAGAGACAGGTTAAGCAAGCACTCACGCACACTGCGTCGCCGCGCGCTTGTCCTAGTAACCTTCTTTTCGTCCCTGTTTCTACTCGTCTGGCTGTTCTTCAGTGGGCTCACTCTGCCAAGTTAGCTGGCCATCCCGGCGTTCGGGGTACGCTTGCTTCTATTCGCCAGCGGTTTTGGTGGCCTACTCAGGAGCGTGACACGCGCCGTTTCGTGGCTGCGTGTTCGGACTGCGCGCAGAATAAGTCTGGTAATTTTTTTTCTGCTTCTGCTCCTGGTCTTGCTGGGTCTCAGTCTGTCCCCAGCCACCGCATCTCTCCTGTTCTTGTTCCTGCCCTTGCTGTGTCTCAGTCTGTCCCTAGTTGTTACTCTCCTGGCCTGTTTGGTCCTGTTTGCTCTAAAGCTTTCAGTTCTCTACCCGTGTCTCATTTTTTTTTTTTGAGTAGTACCCTAGTTTCCCTTTTTATCGTTTTTCGTTACGGTCCTGAGGAGAGGAGTTGGGTTCTTTCTCGGGACGTGCTGGACCGTTTGTGATCTATGATTTCCTCCGTTGCCGCCAGTGTTCCTCCTCGAGAGCGCCAGGAGGCGCTCGGTGAGTGGGGGGGTACTGTCATGTTTTGTCTTATATTGTCTTGTCATTATGCTTTCCCTTCTGTTCGTTTCCCCCTGCTGGTCTTATTAGGTTCGTTCCCTTTTTCTATCCCTCTCTCTCCCCCTCCCTCTCTCTCCTCTCTCTATCGTTCCGTTCCTGCTCCCAGCTGTTCCTATTCTCCTACTCACTCATTTAGTCTTTCCACACCTGTTCCCTATCTTGTCCTCTGATTAGAGTCCCTATTTCTCCCCTTGTCTTCCGTTTCTGTCCTGTCGGATCCTTGTATATTGTTCACCGTGCTGTGTCTTTGTCTCGCCCTGTCGTGTCGTGTTTCCCTCAGATGCTGCGTGTGAGCAGGTGTCTGAGTCTGCTACGGTCGGTGCCTTCCCGAGTCCTCCTTGTCCTCGTCACCACGAGTGGAATTAGTTTTTTTATGCTTTGTTTACCGCTCCGATTTGTCTAGGAGTATTGCATATTTCCTTTACTGGAATAAAGACTCTGTTTTCGCCAAGTCGCTTTTGGGTCCTCATTCACCTGCATAACAGGGTGGAGATTAGAAACCTAGAGAGGAACCAGGCTAGAATAGAATAGACCAGCTAGTGAGACTAGTTGTAACCATGAATAGACCAGCTAGTGAGACTAGTTGTAACCATGAATAGACCAGCTAGTGAGGCTAGTTGTAACCATGAATGGACCAGCTAGTGAGGCTAGTTGTAACCATGAATAGACCAGCTAGTCAGGCTAGTTGTAACCATGAATAGACCAGCTAGTGAGGCTAGTTGTAACCATGAATGGACCAGCTAGTGAGACTAGTTGTAACCATGAATAGACCAGCTAGTGAGACTAGTTGTAACCATGAATAGACCAGCTAGTGAGACTAGTTGTAACCATGAATAGACCAGCTAGTGAGACTAGTTGTAACCATGAATAGACCAGCTAGTCAGACTAGTTGTAACCATGAATGGACCAGCTAGTCAGACTAGTTGTAACCATGAATAGACCAGCTAGTGAGACTAGTTGTAACCATGAATAGACCAGCTAGTGAGACTAGTTGTAACCATGAATAGACCAGCTAGTGAGGCTAGTTGTAACCATGAATAGACCAGCTAGTCAGACTAGTTGTAACCATGAATAGACCAGCTAGTGAGACTAGTTGTAACCATGAATAGACCAGCTAGTGAGACTAGTTGTAACCATGAATAGACCAGCTAGTGAGGCTAGTTGTAACCATGAATAGACCAGCTAGTGAGACTAGTTGTAACCATGAATAGACCAGCTAGTGAGACTAGTTGTAACCATGAATGGACCAGCTAGTGAGACTAGTTGTAACCATGAATAGATCAGCTAGTGAGACTAGTTGTAACCATGAATGGACCAGCTAGTGAGACTAGTTGTAACCATGAATAGACCAGCTAGTGAGGCTAGTTGTAACCATGTTGTAGGTTCATGCTCTACAACATCCGCAGAGTACGACCCTGCCTCACACAGGAAGCGGCGCAGGTCCTAATCCAGGCACTTGTCATCTCCCGTCTGGATTACTGCAACTCGCTGTTGGCTGGGCTCCCTGTCTGTGCCATTAAACCCCTACAACTCATCCAGAACGCCGCAGCCCGTCTAGTGTTCAACCTTCCCAAGTTCTCTCACGTCACCCCGCTCCTCCGCTCTCTCAAATGGCTTCCAGTTGAAGCTCGCATCCGCTACAAGACCATGGTGCTTGCCTACGGAGCTGTGAAGGGAACGGCACCTCAGTACCTCCAGGCTCTGATCAGGCCCTACACCCAAATAAGGGCACTGCGTTCATCCACCTCTGGCCTGCTCGCCTCCCTACCACTGAGGAAGTACAGTTCCCGCTCAGCTCAGTCAAAACTGTTCGCTGCTCTGGCTCCCCAATGGTGGAACAAACTCCCTCACGACGCCAGGACAGCGGAGTCAATCACCACCTTCCGGAGACACCTGAAACCCCACCTCTTTAAGGAATACTTAGGATAGGATAAAGTAATCCTTCTCACCCCCCTCCCCCCCTTAAAATATTTAGATGCACTATTGTAAAGTGGCTGTTCCACTGGATGTCATAAGGTGAATGCACCAATTTGTAAGTCGCTCTGGATAAGAGCGTCTGCTAAATGACTTAAATGTAAATGTAAATGAATGGACCAGCTAGTGAGACTAGTTGTAAGCATTTCCCAGGTATCCATTCTACACATTGACCTGCATTGTATTGCTCACTGCTTGTGAATGATGCTAATTAAACCTGTTGTTTTGTCGTCTGTCCCAGGTATCCATTCTACATGTTGGCCTGCATCGACACAGACTGGAAGCTGCTGACCTGGCTCAGATACTCCATCTGGATGCCCCTCTACCCTCTGGGGGTGCTAGCAGAGGGTCAGTGGGCCTGTCACACACCACACACCACACACAACACACCACACCACACACACCACACACCACACACACACACACAACACACCACACCACACACACACACACCACGCACCACACACCACACCACACACCACACACACCACACACCACACACACACACACACACACAACACACCACACCACACCACACCACACACACACCACACACACACACACAACACACCACACCACACCACACCACGCACCACACACCACACACACACACACAACACACCACACCACACCACACACACACCACGCACCACACACCACACACACACACACAACACACCACACCACACCACACACACACCACGCACCACACACCACACACCACACACACACACACAACACACCACACCACACCACACACACACCACACACCACACACACCACACACCACACACACACACACAACACACCACACCACACCACACACACACCACGCACCACACACCACACCACACCACACCACACACACACCACGCACCACACACCACACACCACACACACAACACACCACACCACACCACACCACACCACACCACACCACACACACACCACGCACCACACACCACACACCACACACCACACACACCACACACACACACACAACACACCACACCACACCACACCACACCACACCACACCACACACCACGCACTACACACCACACCACACACACACCACACACCACGCACCACACACCACACCACACCACGCACCACACACCACACCACACCACACACACACCACACACCACACACACACTCTCAGAGAGCTCTATGCCTGCTATATTCACTTATTATGTACATTGTATGTAAATAATAGTGGTATGATGTTTGTAGTCAAACAAGATATTACTTAGTTATTACCAAGATATCCAAGTGTTGCTATTTATTCCTGTCTGTCCTGTCTGTTTCCTCTCAGCTATAGCTGTGATCCAGTCCCTGCCTATCTTCGATGAGACCCGTCTGTACAGCATCCCTCTACCTACGGTCCTGGGCTCGTCCTTCAGCTTTTCCTTCACTCTGAAGATCTACCTGGCCCTCATGTTCCTCGGTCAGTTAGTACCACTCTCTGACCCTACACCCCTAACCCTCCATCCTAAACCCACTCTCTGACCCTACACCCCTAACCCTCCATCCTAAACCCACTCTCTGACCCTACACCCCTAACCCTCCATCCTAAACCCACTCTCTGACCCTCCACCCCTAACCCTCCATCCTAAACCCACTCTCTGACCCTACACCCCTAACCCTCCATCCTAAACCCACTCTCTGACCCTACACCCCTAACCCTCCATCCTAAACCCACTCTCTGACCCTACACCCCTAACCCTCCATCCTAAACCCACTCTCTGACCCTACACCCTAACCCTCCATCCTAAACCCACTCTCTGACCCTCCACCCCTAACCCTCCATCCTAAACCCACTCTCTGACCCTACACCCCTAACCCTCCATCCTAAACCCACTCTCTGACCCTACACCCTAACCCTCCATCCTAAACCCACTCTCTGACCCTCCACCCCTAACCCTCCATCCTAAACCCACTCTCTGACCCTACACCCCTAACCCTCCATCCTAAACCCACTCTCTGACCCTACACCCTAACCCTCCATCCTAAACCCACTCTCTGACCCTACACCCTAACCCTCCATCCTAAACCCACTCTCTGACCCTACACCCTAACCCTCCATCCTAAACCCACTCTCTGATCCTACACCCTAACCCTCCATCCTAAACCCACTCTCTGACCCTACACCCTAACCCTCCATCCTAAACCCACTCTCTGACCCTCCACCCCTAACCCTCCATCCTAAACCCACTCTCTGACCCTACACCCCTAACCCTCCATCCTAAACCCACTCTCTGACCCTACACCCTAACCCTCCATCCTAAACCCACTCTCTGACCCTACACCCTAACCCTCCATCCTAAACCCACTCTCTGACCCTACACCCCTAACCCTCCATCCTAAACCCACTCTCTGACCCTACACCCCTAACCCTCCATCCTAAACCCACTCTCTGACCCTACACCCTAACCCTCCATCCTACACCCACTCTCTGACCCTCCACCCTAACCCTCCATCCTAAACCCACTCTCTAACCCTACACCCTAACCCTCCATCCTAAACCCACTCTCTGACCCTACACCCTAACCCTCCATCCTAAACCCACTCTCTGACCCTAAACCCACTCTCTGACCCTACACCCTAACCCTCCATCCTAAACCCACTCTCTGACCCTAAACCCACTCTCTAACCCTACACCCTAACCCTCCATCCTAAACCCACTCTCTGACCCTACACCCCTAACCCTCCATCCTAAACCCACTCTCTGACCCTACACCCTAACCCTCCATCCTAAACCCACTCTCTGACCCTACACCCTAACCCTCCATCCTAAACCCACTCTCTGACCTTACACCCTAACCCTCCATCCTAAACCCACTCTCTGACCCTACACCCTAACCCTCCATCCTAAACCCACTCTCTGACCCTACACCCTAACCCTCCATCCTAAACCCACTCTCTGACCCTACACCCTAACCCTCCATCCTAAACCCACTCTCTGACCCTACACCCTAACCCTCCATCCTAAACCCACTCTCTGACCCTACACCCTAACCCTCCATCCTAAACCCACTCTCTGACCCTAAACCCACTCTCTGACCCTACACCCTAACCCTCCATCCTAAACCCACTCTCTGACCCTAAACCCACTCTCTGACCCTACATCCTAACCCTCCATCCTAAACCCACTCTCTGACCCTACACCCTAACCCTCCATCCTAAACCCACTCTCTGACCCTACACCCTAACCCTCCATCCTAAACCCACTCTCTGACCCTACACCCTAACCTTCCATCTTAAACCCACTCTCTGACCCTACACCCTAACCCTCCATCCTAAACCCACTCTCTAACCCTAAACCCACTCTCTGACCCTACACCCTAACCCTCCATCCTAAACCCACTCTCTAACCCTAAACCCACTCTCTGACCCTACACCCTAACCCTCCATCCTAAACCCACTCTCTAACCCTAAACCCACTCTCTGACCCTACACCCTAACCCTCCATCCTAAACCCACTCTCTAACCCTAAACCCACTCTCTGACCCTACACCCTAACCCTCCATCCTAAACCCACTCTCTAACCCTAAACCCACTCTCTGACCCTACACCCTAACCCTCCATCCTAAACCCACTCTCTGACCCTACACCCTAACCCTCCATCCTAAACCCACTCTCTGACCCTACACCCTAACCCTCCATCCTAAACCCACTCTCTGACCCTACACCCTAACCCTCCATCCTAAACCCACTCTCTGACCCTACACCCTAACCCTCCATCCTAAACCCACTCTCTGACCCTACACCCTAACCCTCCATCCTAAACCCACTCTCTGACCCTACACCCTAACCCTCCATCCTAAACCCACTCTCTAACCCTAAACCCACTCTCTGACCCTACACCCTAACCCTCCATCCTAAACCCACTCTCTGACCCTACACCCTAACCATCCATCCTAAACCCACTCTCTAACCCTACACCCTAACCCTCCATCCTAAACCCACTCTCTAACCCTACACCCTAACCCTCCATCCTAAACCCACTCTCTAAACCCTAAACCCACTCTCTGACCCTACACCCTAACCCTCCATCCTAAACCCACTCTCTGACCCTACACCCTAAACCCACTCTCTGACCCTACACCCTAACCCTCCATCCTAAACCCACTCTCTGACCCTACACCCTAACCCTCCATCCTAAACCCACTCTCTGACCCTACACCCTAACCCTCCATCCTAAACCCACTCTCTGACCCTACACCCCTAACCCTCCATCCTAAACCCACTCTCTGACCCTACACCCTAACCCTCCATCCTAAACCCACTCTCTAACCCTACACCCTAACCCTCCATCCTAAACCCACTCTCTGACCCTACACCCTAACCCTCCATCCTAAACCCACTCTCTAACCCTACACCCACTCTCTGACCCTACACCCTTACCCTCCATCCTAAACCCACTCTCTAACCCTAAACCCACTCTCTGACCCTACACCCTAACCCTCCATCCTAAACCCACTCTCTGACCCTACACCCTAACCCTCCATCCTAAACCCACTCTCTGACCCTACACCCTAACCCTCCATCCTAAACCCACTCTCTAACCCTACACCCACTCTTTGACCCTACACCCTAACCCTCCACCCTAAACCCACTCTCTGACCCTACACCCTAACCCTCCATCCTAAACCCACTCTCTGACCCTACACCCTAACCCTCCATCCTAAACCCACTCTCTAACCCTACACACTAACCCTCCATCCTAAACCCACTCTCTGACCCTACACCCTAACCCTCCATCCTAAACCCACTCTCTAACCCTAAACCCACTCTCTGACCCTACACCCTAACCCTCCATCCTAAACCCACTCTCTGACCCTACACCCTAACCCTCCATCCTAAACCCACTCTCTAACCCTAAACCCACTCTCTGACCCTACACCCTAACCCTCCATCCTAAACCCACTCTCTAACCCTAAACCCACTCTCTGACCCTACACCCTAACCCTCCATCCTAAACCCACTCTCTAACCCTAAACCCACTCTCTGACCCTACACCCTAACCCTCCATCCTAAACCCACTCTCTGACCCTACACCCTAACCCTCCATCCTAAACCCACTCTCTAACCCTAAACCCACTCTCTGACCCTACACCCTAACCCTCCATCCTAAACCCACTCTCTAACCCTAAACCCACTCTCTGACCCTACACCCTAACCCTCCATCCTAAACCCACTCTCTAACCCTACACCCACTCTCTGACCCTACACCCTAACCCTCCATCCTAAACCCACTCTCTAACCCTAAACCCACTCTCTGACCCTACACCCTCCACCCTTACCCTCTATCCTAACCCTCTACCCTAACCCTCTCTCTGACCCTCTCTCTAACCCTTTACCCTAACCCTCTCTCTAACCCTCCACCCTAACCCTCTCTCTGACCCTCTCTCTAACCCTCTATCTAACCCTCCACCCTAACCCTCTCTCTAACCCTTTACCCTAACCCTCTCTCTAACCCTCCACCCTAACCCTCTCTCTGACCCTCCATCCTAACCCTCTACCCTAACCCTCTACCCTAACCCTCTACCCTAACCCTCTCTCTAACCCTCTACCCTAACCCTCTCTCTAACCCTCTACCCTAACCCTCTCTCTGACCCTCTCTCACCCTTTACCCTAACCCTCTCTCTAACCCTCTACCCTAACCCTCTCTCTGACCCTTTACCCTAACCCTCTCTCTAACCCTCTACCCTAACCCTCTCTCTGACCCTCTACCCTAACCCTCTCTCTAACCCTCTACCCTAACCCTCTCTCTGACCCTCTCTCTGACCCTCTCTCTGGCCCTCTACCCTAACCCTCTCTCTGACCCTCTCTCTAACCCTTTACCCTGACCCTCTCTCTGACCCTCTCTCTAACCCTCTACCCTAACCCTCTCTCTGACCTTCTACCCTGACCCTCTCTCTGACCCTCTCTCTGACCCTCTCTCTAACCCTTTACCCTGACCCTCTCTCTGACCCTCTCTCTGGCCCTCTACCCTAACCCTCTCTCTGACCTTCTACCCTGACCCTCTCTCTGACCCTCTCTCTGACCCTCTCTCTGACCCTCTCTCTGACCCTCTCTCTGACCCTCCACCCTCCAGCTGTATCTATCTGTCATGTTTCAGGATCTGTTAATGTCTCTAAGGGAGAAACACTTTGGGTCAACATATGATTTGTTTTCTTACAGTATCTTTGCTTGGACTTGTCTTTCTGGCCAAGTGGATGGAGTTTGCGCTTAAAAAAAACATTTGAAATGATAAAGTAGTTTTTTCTTCCCAGGTCTGTTCATCAACTTCCGCCACCTGTTTCGCCAGAGGAGGAGACGAATGCGCTCCAGGAAGAGGAAAATGAACTAACGGATAGAAGGACAAACCTCACGATCTCTCCAGTCGCACTACTGGTTGCCTTTTCACACCTCTCCTCTCACACCTCTCTCTCTTCTCTCTTCTCTCCTCACCTCACACCTCTGTCCTCTCTCTCCTCTCCTCCCCTCTCCTCTCCTTATACCTCTCACCTCTCTTCTCTCCTCACCCAGTCTGTTCATCAGAGGTACCTCCTCTAACACAAACCCTTCCCTTCCTCACCCAGTCTGTCAATCAGAGGTACCTCCTCTAACACAAACCCTTCCCTTCCTCACCCAGTCTGTTCATCAGAGGTACCTCGTCTAACACAAACCCTTCCCTTCCTCACCCAGTCTGTCCACCAGAAGTACCTCCTCTAACACAAACCCTTCCCTTCCTCACCCAGTCTGTCCACCAGAGGTACCTCCTCTAACACAAACACTCATCTTCCTCACCCAGTCTGTCCACCAGAGGTACCTCCTCTAACACAAACACTTCTCTTTCTCACCCAGTTTCTGATTTATATGTTAGTATTAACAGATACATGTCATACTGTACTGTTAGTATTAACAGATACATGTCATACTGTACTGTTCGTATTAACAGATACATGTCATACTGTACTGTTAGTATTAACAGATACATGTCATACTGTACTGTTAGTATTAACAGATACATGTCATACTGTACTGTTCGTATTAACAGATACATGTCATACTGTACTGTTGTTCGTATAACAGATACATGTCATACTGTACTGTTAGTATTAACAGATACATGTCATACTGTACTGTTAGTATTAACAGATACATGTCATACTGTACTGTTCGTATTAACAGATACATGTCATACTGTACTGTTAGTATTAACAGATACATGTCATACTGTTAGTATTAACAGATACATGTTATACTGTACTGTTAGTATTAACAGATACATGTCATACTGTACTGTTAGTATTAACAGATACATGTCATACTGTACTGTTCGTATTAACAGATACATGTCATACTGTTAGTATTAACAGATACATGTCATACTGTTAGTATTAACAGATACATGTCATACTGTTAGTATTAACAGATACATGTCATACTGTTAGTATTAACAGATACATGTCATACTGTTAGTATTAACAGATACATGTCATACTGTTAGTATTAACAGATACATGTCATACTGTTAGTATTAACAGATACATGTCATACTGTTAGTATTAACAGATACATGTCATACTGTTAGTATTAACAGATACATGTCATACTGTTAGTATTAACAGATACATGTCATACTGTACTGTTAGTATTAACAGATACATGTCATACTGTACTGTTATACTACATGTCATACTGTTGTTAGTATTAACAGATATATGTCATACTGTACTGTTAGTATTAACAGATACATGTCATACTGTACTGTTAGTATTAACAGATACATGTCATACTGTTAGTATTAACAGATACATGTCATACTGTACTGTTAGTATTAACAGATACATGTCATACTGTACTGTTAGTATTAACAGATACATGTCATACTGTTAGTATTGAAGGAGCAGTACTATAAACGGTTCTAGCGTCTCTTGGCCAGACTAAACAACTTGTGTATTTTCTGAACTCCATTTTGCAGCTCATGTAATCCTCATAATGGACCTGCCTTCAGTTTGAATTCAGGAAGTGAAATGAAAACTGTCCATTGTTCTCTATGAAGAGTGTTTTTTTTTTAAATCACTCTTTTTATTTTGGATCCACTTTAATGACTTGACTGAATAGAACTGAATTGACTCTGACTCTGTTACAGTCATTGATAGAACAGTCCTGTTGCACTTCACTACTGTCCCATCTGACCATGAGTCAGCATCAGGCCTAATGCTATACATTGATTTGTTTTGTGATAAGTTGTTTTGTTTTTTTAAAGGCCCAGTGCAGTCAGAAATATGTATTTATATTTACTTCCACACTATGAGGTTGGAATAACACTGTGAACATTATCATAAATGTCATTTTTAGTGTAAGAGTTCTTTGAATATACTGACATTTCAGCCTGTTTTGGCAGGATGGAGTTTTGGCCTTCCGCGGTGACATCACTATGGAGTGAATTAGTTAATAGACCAATAAGAAAGAGAGTTCTAAAACCCCTCTGCCAATAACAGCACATGTTCAGTTTCCCCCTCCCCACTCAGACCACTCCCAGACAGACCTAGCTAAATTGTTGCTTGAGAAATTGCCCGTTGTTGAGAATCTACTTTTTGTTAATTAGTGACCATTTTAATTTAAATCACAGTAAGGTACTTCATTGTTACCCAGGAATGATTTGATATTGACATTTAAATAAAAAACAAATTGGACTTTTTATTTTATTTTTTATATTGCTTTATTCCTAAATGAACTTGTATATGCCAACAGTGTTTCTCATGCAGTATAGAATCAAGCTGCATTCTGGGATGTATAAGCTACTGTATTCTCCAGTGATGTTTATAGTCCCCGTGATATCTACTATCTCCATCATGCCATCCTTGCTGTGTTGTTCAAAGGCTCACTGCTCTGCGTCTGATGACAGGGTTAGAGTTGCGTCCCGACTCTCCACACTTCTCCTAGAGCGTGCTCTTGCACACTTCTCCTAGAGCGTGCTCTTGCACACTTCTCCTAGAGCGTGCTCTTGCACACTTCTCCTAGAGCGTGCTCTTGCACACTTCCTGTCATCGAAACAGACAAAGGGAACCAGTCTGAGTCGAGAACCTCAGGGAAATGGACATTGTTAGAGAATTAAGGGAAGAGGATCACTGTCTGGAATCATGTGTTTTATTAAAAGGTTTTGAATGGTTGAAGGATCAATTATAATGTGTGATATTATAATAACCAATAAAGTTGTGTGAAATAAAGTGAATATCTGTAGTTATTTATGAAAAGAGCATAGCTGGTGATGTGAATAAAAACCCACAATTATATAGGTGTCCTTTATCTCCTCATAATAACCCCTTTATATAGGTGTCCTTTATCTCCTCATAATAACCCCTTTATATAGGTGTCCTTTATCTCCTCATAATAACCCCTTTATATAGGTGTCCTTTACCTCCTCATAATAACCTCTTTATATAGGTGTCCTTTATCTCCTCATAGTAACCCCTTTATATAGGTGTCCTTTATCTCCTCATAATAACCCCTTTATATAGGTGTCCTTTATCTCCTCATAATAGACCCCTTTATATAGGTGTCCTTTATCTCCTCATAATAACCTCTTTATATAGGTGTCCTTTATCTCCTCATAATAACCCCTTTATATAGGTGTCCCTTATCTCCTCATAATAACCCTTTTATATAGGTGTCCTTTATCTCCTCATAATAACCCCTTTATATAGGTGTCCCTTATCTCCTTTATCTCCTCATAATAACCTCTTTATATAGGTGTCCTTTATCTCCTCATAATAACCCCTTTATATAGGTGTCCTTTATCTCATCATAATAACCTCTTTATATAGGTGTCCTTTATCTCCTCATAATAACCCCTTTATATAGGTGTCCTTTATCTCTTTATAATAACCCCTTTATATAGGTGTCCTTTATCTCCTCATAATAAGCCCTTTATATAGGTGTCCTTTATCTCCTTTATCTCCTCATAATAACCCCTTTATATTGGTGTCCTTTATCTCCTCATAATAACCCCTTTATATAGGTGTCCTTTATCTCCTAATAATAACCCCTTTATATAGGTGTCCCTTATCTCCTCATAATAACCCCTTTATATAGGTGTCCTTTATCTCCTCATAATAACCCCTTTATATAGGTGTCCTTTACCTCCTCATAATAACCTCTTTATATAGGTGTCCTTTATCTCCTCATAATAACCCCTTTATATAGGTCTCCTTTATCTCTTTATAATAACCCCTTTATATAGGTGTCCTTTATCTCCTCATAATAGACCCCTTTATATAGGTGTCATTTATCTCCTCATAATAACCCCTTTATATAGGTGTCCTTTATCTCCTCATAATAACCCCTTTATATAGGTGTCCTTTATCTCCTCATAATAGACCCCTTTATATAGGTGTCCTTTATCTCCTCATAATAACCCCTTTATATAGGTGTCCTTTATCTCCTCATAATAACCCCTTTATATAGGTGTCCTTTATCTCCTCATAATAACCTCTTTATATAGGTGTCCTTTATCTCCTCATAATAACCCCTTTATATAGGTGTCCCTTATCTCCTTTATCTCCTCATAATAACCTCTTTATATAGGTGTCCTTTATCTCCTCATAATAACCCCTTTATATAGGTGTCCTTTATCTCCTCATAATAACCCCTTTATATAGGTGTCCTCATAATAACCCCTTTATATAGGTCTCCTTTATCTCCTCATAATAACCCCTTTATATAGGTGTCCTTTATCTCTTTATAATAACCCCTTTATATAGGTGTCCTTTATCTCCTCATAATAACCCCTTTATATTGGTGTCCTTTATCTCCTCATAATAACCCCTTTATATAGGTGTCCTTTATCTCTTTATAATAACCCCTTTATATAGGTGTCCTTTATCTCCTCATAATAACCCTTTTATATTGGTGTCCTTTATCTCCTCATAATAACCCCTTTATATAGGTGTCCTTTATCTCTTTATAATAACCCCTTTATATAGGTGTCCTTTATCTCCTCATAATAACCTCTTTATATACACTACCGTTCAAACGTTTGGGGTCACTTAGAAATGTCCTTGTTTTTGAAAGAAAAGCACATTTTCTGTCCATCAAATTGATTGAAAATACAGTGTAGACATTGTTAATGTTGTAATTGACTACTGTAGCTGGAAACGTCTGATTTTTAATGGAATATCTACAGAGGTGTGCAGAGGCCCATTATCAGCAACCATCATTCATGTGTTCCAATGGCACGTTGTGTTAGCCAATGGCACGTTGTGTTAGCCAATGGCACGTTGTGTTAGCCAATGGCACGTTGTGTTAGCGAATCCAAGTTTATAATTTTAAAAGGCTAATTTATCATTAGAAAACCCTTTTGCAATTATGTTAGTACAGCTGAAAACGGTTGTTCTATTCTGGTTAGAGCCAGTTTGCGTTGTTCTGTGAAGGGAGTAGTACACAGCGTTGTACGAGATCTTCAGTTTCTTGGCAATTTCTCGCATGTAATAGCCTTCATTTCTCAGAACATGAATAGACTGACGAGTTTCAGGAGAATGCACATTGTTTCTGGCCATTTTGAGCCTGTAATCAAACCCACAAATGCTGATGCTCCAGATACTCAACTAGTCTACAGTTATATTGCTTCTTTAAACAGCACAACAGTTTTCAGCTGTCTGTCTGCCTTTCTGTTTGCCTTTCTGTCTGTCTGTCTGTCTGTCTGTCTGTCTGTCTGTCTGTCTGTCTGTCTGTCTGTCTGTCTGTCTGTCTGTCTGTCTGTCTGTCTGTCTGTCTGTCTGTCTGCCTTTCTGCCTTTCTGCCTTTCTGCCTTTCTGCCTTTCTGCCTGCCTTTCTGCCTTTCTGTCTGCCTTTCTGTTTGCATGCCTGTCTGTCTGCCTTTCTTTCTGCCTGTCTACCTGCCTGTTGGCCTGTCTGCCTGTCTGCCTTTCTGTTTGCATGCCTGTCTGTCTCCCTGTCTACCTGCCTGTTGGCCTGTCTGCCTTTCAGTTTGCATGCCTGTCTGTCTGCCTGTCTGTCTGCCTTTCTACCTGCCTGTTGGCCTGTCTGTCTGTCTGTCTGTCTGTCTGTCTGTCTGTCTGTCTGTCTGTCTGTCTGTCTGTCTGTCTGTCTGTCTGTCTGTCTGTCTGTTTGCATGCCTGTCTGTCTGCAATTCTGCCTGTCTGTCTGTCTGTCTGTCTGTCTGTCTGTCTGTCTGTCTGTCTGTCTGTCTGTCTGTCTGTCTGTCTGTCTGCCTTTCTGTCTGCCTTTCTGTCTGCCTTTCTGTTTGCATGCCTGTCTGTCTGCCTTTCTACCTGCCTGTTGGCCTGTCTGTCTGTCTGTTTGCATGCCTGTCTGTCTGCAATTCTGCCTGTCTACCTGCCTGTTGGCCTGCCTGTCTGCCTTTCTGCCTGTCCGTTGACCTTTCTGTCTGTGTGCATAAAGGAGCACTCTTCAGAATTGTAATTATGCCTTGACAACCCTCCTTCCACTTCAGCGCCAAACATGGTTGGTTTTTGCTCAGCGTTGGTGGTTGGAGACACTGCATGCACTTGGCAGATTATGAACAAATGAATAGGAATGCCTTGAATTTGAAGCAGTTTAAACGTGTTCGTGAGAATGTGAGAGATTGGGTGAACACCTAACCTAATCCTCTTAAAAGACTGCAGGTATTATGCTGAGCCGTGGAGAGGTGTGAGCTGTCATCCTGCGGTGCGCCCTTGTAGCCGCTCACCAAAAACTAGAGTCAGCATCTCTCAACCAATCCCTTTACCGTAGCGCACACAGCTGGAGAGAGACCTCGCGTCTAGAACACCTCTATCACAACAACTCAGCGATTAAAGGTACGTTTTTATTAACAATTGAAAAAGGGTTAAGTTTGGTTTACAGATGTTCTACAGAGAAGGGATTTCAGCTACAATAATCGTCATTGACCTTGTGGAAGCCCCGGATACTTGTCAATGACTCCATATCGGGCACTGTTTCTTGCCTGGAATTTCCCCACGAAATTCAGTTAAATGTATCATTATTTTCGTTTCTTTAATTTTCACCCGACCCACCTGGATACACACGGGAAAATGAAATGGTTGGTTGAACGTTTGGAATGAATCATATCGCGTATGTTGTCTCGACTAGAGGAGCGCATATCAGCACGTTCATGACCCGCGCACGTCAATGAAAAGTAGGGCCCCACATAATGATATTTTCTACTTAATTCGCTGTTGTTGTTTTTTAAATTGTCATTTGTACATTAACTACATTCGCTGCATTTCATTACACGTGTCATTTAATCTGTGCAGCCCTTCGGAGAGCAGAGTACCTGCAATTATGTAGCCATAGTAACAGGTGGCTGTATCCCATCCTCCGCGCTCCTGCGACTCCCTTCACGTGAACGCGCGCCCTTATAATAAACCCTTCTAATACTCCCAGTAGTGTTTTTATTCGTATTTTATTACACTATTATGTCAAATGTATGACGTGAGTTTTGCATTGTAGTCTAAACTGAGTGAATTATCTATTTATTTCCCCCCTTTTTTCCATATATATATTTATAGTTTGGAGCTGGGACATCATGCCAGGACTATGACATTAAAACAGACTATGCTGAAGATGTGTGCTGACCGCTCGCTGAACTGCATTATTTGGCTAACTAATGCTACTGGACCTGTTCCCATAAGCCTAACCATGCATCTGACACGGGCCTAATAATCCGCTGTGGGAATCAAGACCACTCTGGCAGCGGTGAACAATGCATTTGCCACAAAGACGGAGACTCAATCGGAGTCGCATCCTCTTCTTCCTCTCTGGTGTGTTACTGTGCTGCGTCTACACCGTGACGTTCAAGGCCCGGCTGCAGGAGCCACGGGTGGCCCGCCAGGCCGCTGCAGAGGAGGACCCTGGGACAGCACTCCCAGAGGAAGGGGGCGGTGGTGATAGTAGTAGTGTTCTGGAGGTAGACACACGAGAGGTGGTGACCTCTAACCTCTCTAGCCTAACAGAGAGCTATAACGATGACGTCATCACCAGGGCTCCGACTGTGCTGGAGGGGGATGACGTCATCGTGATCACTGTCAACAGGACGGACATTAAGCACTGTATCTACGTAGAGGACCCTGAACCTGAGCCTCCGACTGAACCTCCTCCTAACACCACCACCTCCCCGGGTATCCCTGGAGAGGTCCCCCACAGGAAGGGAGAGTACCCAGAGGACCTGTTCACAGTGGACCAGAGGAGGCAGGGCTGGGTGACCCTCCACATCCTGGGCATGGTCTACATGTTCGTCTCCCTCGCCATCGTCTGTGACGAGTTCTTCGTCCCGGCGCTCGGCGTCATCACCGTGAAGCTCGACATCTCCGACGACGTCGCCGGGGCAACCTTCATGGCTGCAGGAGGCTCCGCCCCCGAACTGTTCACCTCTCTGATTGGCGTGTTCATCTCCCATAGCAACGTGGGCATCGGGACCATCGTGGGGTCAGCGGTGTTTAACATCCTGTTTGTCATCGGGATGTGTGCCATCTTCTCCAGGGAGATGCTCCACCTCACCTGGTGGCCCCTGTTCAGAGACGTCTCCTTCTACATCATAGGTAATAATAATATCATTTGACAGATAATAGGTAGAGAATAGTAGGTTTTTCCAGAAATCCCGGTTTGGAGACTCCCGGAATCAGGAGGGAATAAACAGGACATCTGGAATACTCCCATCCCGGATTTCTGGAAAACCTGGGAATTTTGGGGGAAAGTACATACTTTAAAAGGTGCTTACCTTGGAGCCAACAGTCGATCCCATTGAAATGGGTTAATTGCATCCTATAGTTTTCCCCTTATAGTGAACTATATAGGTACATACACTCAGAGAAAAAGGTGCTATCTAGAACCAAACAGGGTTCTGCGGCTGTCCCCATAGGAGAAAACTTGTGGGTTCCACGTGGAACCCCTTTCCACAGAGGGTTCTACATGGAACTAAAAAGGGTTCTCCTATTGTGACAGCAGCAGAGCCTTTTTTTGCGCTCTGGCCAAAAGTAGTGCACTATATAGGGAATAAGGCTCTGGTCTATAGTAGTACCACTATATAGGGAATAGGGCTCTGGTCTATAGTAGTGTACTATATAGGGAACAGGGCTCTGGTCTATAGTAGTGCACTATTTAGGGAATAGGGCTCTGGTCTGTAGTAGTACCACTATATAGGGCTCTGGTCTATAGTAGTACCACTATTTAGGGAATAGGGCTCTGGTCTATAGTAGTACCACTATATAGGGCTCTGGTCTATAGTAGTACCACTATATAGGGAATAGGGCTTTGGTCTATAGTAGTACCACTATATAGGGAATAGGGCTCTGGCCTATAGTAGTACCACTATATAGGGAATAGGGTTCTGGTCTATAGTAGTACCACTATATAGGGAATAGGGCTCTGGTCTATAGTAGTACCACTATATAGGGAATAGGGCTCTGGCCTATAGTAGTACCACTATATAGGGAATAGGGTTCTGGTCTATAGTAGTACCACTATATAGGGAATAGGGCTCTGGCCTATAGTAGTACCACTATATAGGGAATAGGGCTCTGGTCTATAGTAGTACCACTATATAGGGAATAGGACTCTGGACTATAGTAGTACCACTATATAGGGAATAGGATGCCATTTGGACTCATGCTCTCCTCTCTCCTAGACCTGATCATGCTGATCGTGTTCATCCTGGGCAACACTATCATGTTCTCACATTTCTTGCCCTCCTCCTCTTCCTGCCCCTCCACCACCTCTCCCTCCCCGTCCTCCTCCTTCCTCCTCTACCTCCTTCTTTACCCCCCCTCCTCCTTCCTCCTCCCCCTCCTCCTCCTTCCTCCTCTCCCTCCTCCCTCCTCTTCTTCTCCTTCCTCCTCCTCCTCCCTCTCTTCCTCCTCC